>NC_036860.1:53877013-53950699 GCF_002910315.2 Salvelinus sp. IW2-2015
AATAATAAATCAAGATCATCCCAGGGGCCGTAAAAAACCTTCTCGCGGGCCGGATGTGGCCCGCGGGCCTTGACTCTGACATATATGGGTTAGAGGGACAATAGAGCCCCGTGTACCAGGCCATTAGCCATTTGATGGTCATTAGTGAGTTGGGTACTACCAACRCATGTCCAGAGTGCATAAGAGGAGATTACCATGACTCAACCATAAAATTAATACATAACTGACGAGCTGACAAATAATGGAAACACGTGCACATCCCTCTCATTCTATGCTGCTCACAAATAAGCCCTGTTTATTTCACACTGAACAATGAACTGATCAAACAGTGTTTACTCAGAGACCCTAATGAGATATTGATTGAAGGTGGATTCAGTGCTCAACCAACCCAACACTGAGCCTCTCAATCACACAAATTCATGATTAATACATCATTATTACAAAAAGTATCAGTTCCCCTCCCTCTTACCTGTGTGGACACATACACACACTTCCCCCTCCCTCATGGTTAATACATCAAACAGCATTAGCTTCCTGGATTCCGGAAGCTTAGACAGACATGGTTCTGACAGCCCATGATTCCTCAGTCGCTGCTGCCTCCCCCTCCAGCCTCTCCAGCTTCTTTATTATCTATGAAGTATGTATGGGGGGGGGTGACAGAACACGCTGACAAACTAGATTCATTTCTGTATTACCTTTGCTTTTGTAAGCTTGTATAATGTCATGTTAGAAAAGCAAACCTTACAACATAACAGTGGTGAAGGGCTTTGTAGACTACAGAGACATAACAATCAATAAACACATGCATTGATAAACACCTCCTTATTGTAGTAATACTACATCCTATCTGCATGGTGGATATGTATAGCTATGTCCTTTATGAATAGCCTACCTTGTGCTAGTGGTATATATATGCAATCAGTTCCCAGGAAAGGGAATTTCCCCATCCATCAAAACGGCCACCTATACATATGTTAAATTATGCCCTGAGCAATTAGGCTGCTTTCTTTTAACCATTTGTAGTAAATAAGGCCTCTTCTGACAACAGGCCAGTGAATGGAGAGAGCAGGTGGCCCATGGGATCAAAGCCTAATAAAATGAATAGTCATTAGTATATCAACAGCATTGAAATGCTTTATAATTACCATGGGTACTCCACAGCCTGTTTTTCCTATAAATACTGGGCCTGTTCTCTTCCATTCAAATTTACAATGCTTTCATTATGCTACTGAATTTTGAACAGGGTGCTGTATGCTTGCTGTCGCCGCATGAATTAGGAAACAAAAAGACTGTCTTTAGCCTTCATTTCAATATCAACAACAGCTATAATCTTGGCCCTGCCTCACACCATCCAAAGATCATCAGTGTCTATGATCTGTTTTCCACATTATAATGTGGGCAGGTGTCRCCCATCTTCCCCACTTATCCTCTGGGTAAGTGGTTTCTGTCTGTCTGTGCCAGTTCGTCTTGTTTGTTCTAGCCTACTCTGCATTATCGACCCCTGTCTGCMTTGACCTGTCATTGGCCTGCCCCTGTTACAATAAACATTGTTACTTCACACAGTCTGCACTTGGGTCTTACCTTGATCTGTGACGAACTGGCCATGACTGACCCAGCAGACTTGGACCAGCTCCGCAACACCATCTCCTCCCAAGGAGCCACCATTGTTAGGCACGGGGATTTGCTTCGCGGTCTGATGGAAGGGTTCCAGGACGTGGCTGAACATCACGACCTAGCCTTGGATGCATTGTGGGAGCAATTCTGTGGGTTGCCTACTAGGCAGCCTAACATGACGGTAACCTCTCAGCCCCTCTGTAACCCGGCTGGTAGCAGCGTCGTCACCCCGGTTTCCCAGGAACCCCGCTTACCTCCCCCAGAGTGCTACGATGGAAATCCCAGAACCTGCCGGGCCTTTCTCTCCCAGTGTTCCCTCATTTTCAAGCTGCAGCCTTCTTCGTTCCCCTCRTACCAATCGAAGATAGCGTACATTATTACGCTGATGTCCAGGAGGGCACTCGCCTGAGCCACGGCAGTGTGGGAACAACAATCCRCCGTCTGCCTCAGTCTGGAGGTATTCGTGGCGGAGGTGAGAAAAGTTTGAGGCTCCGGTGTCTGGGAGAGAGGCTGCCCGGAAGTAGCTTTGGCAGGACACCAGGTGTGGCAGACTATGCGGTGGAGTTCCGCACGCTAGCGGTGGAGTTCCGCACGCTAGCAGCGGAGGCTACCTGGAACCCGGAAGCGCTGTTCGACACGTTCCTGCACGGATTATCGTAGGAGGTAAAGGATGAGCTTGCAGCCCAAGAACTACCAATGGATCTCRACTCAATCATCGCTTTAACCATCTGGATCAATGGTCGTCTACGGGAACATAGGAGGGAGAAGAGGTCCCAATCGCTCACTCAGGGATCCCACCTTGCAGCTGATGAACTCCAGAAGTCCCCGGCGTCTATGTCCCCGAGAGGATCCGAGCTTACCCTAGTCCCTCCATGAGCCTCCGGAGACTGCCGATTCACCTCTTTCTGAGCCGATGCAGCTCGGCAGGGCTAGTCTGTCTCCAGCCGAACGCGTACGCAGGCTTGAGACCCAGAGTTGTCTGTATTGCGGTACTTCCGGTCATTTTTTGTCTACCTGTTCCTTCAAGAGTGAGTACACTGGTGGGTCTTAAATATAATTGTTCTTCTCCCCTTACTCGCCCCCCTCTCCACATCACCCTACTGTGGGGCGACTAGGCCAAGTCTCTTCAGGTACTCATTAAGCCGATGTGAGTCTCATGGACGTTACCCTGGCATCCAAGCTGGGCATCCCCACTCAACCCCTCTCYATTCCCATGGGTGTTATGGGCGCTCTATAGGCCGGGTCACCCACGTCAACCTACGAGTGTCAGGGAACCACTGCAAGACGATCCAATTCCTGCTGGTTGAGTCTCCGCAGGTTCCCGTGGTATTGGGATTCTCTTGGCTCCAGCGACACARTCCCTCCATTGACTGGGCTACTGGTGCCATCGTAGGCTGAAGCCCGGCCTGCCACACTCATTGCCTTAAGTCAGCTCTGCATGTTACAAATATGTAACATTCGGTAGCGCTAGTTGGCTGCACCTTCACCAAAACTCCAATATTTTCCATCCTATAGTTTGTTCTCCATTTTCTTTTTAAATAGCGAGCCAATGTGTTTTCAGCTATTTTTTTCAAAGACTAATCAAAACTCATGCTCTCTTATGTCTCTGCAGCAGACATATAGCGAACAATATGTTTGTAATATCGAATCACAGTATCGAATCGCAATACATTTAGAATTGTGAGAATCGCAATACATTTCGCATCGGCACCTAAGTATTGTGAAAATATAGTGTTGGGATGATACCGTACCGTGACATCCCTGGTAATTCCCAACACAGCAGGGTGAAGACATCCACACACACACACGCATGCACAACGTGCAACTGAGGTTTCACTAGGKGAAGGTTGGTTGTTTACTGACTAGCTTCTCCTGTTTTCATTAAATCTACAAAACTTTTTCATAGACCACAATATTCTCCTCAAAGCATCCTACTTAAGGATTAAACCAGTCAGTGTGCCATTTCTAGAAGTGTTTTCTGTGTATCAGCCTGACATATGCCTTCACCATTAACGCACAGAAAGACAAACGAGAAGACACACTGCAAGAGTTCATTTCAAAAGACCCGACATTAACTTGTCAGGATGGAAATAAATTATGAAAAAACATAGAGGAACTCTTCGGACCACAGGAAAAGTAGCTGCTGCCTTGGCGGATCCATAATAAATACAAATAGTGCTTTGATCCACTTCATCAAATATAAAGCACGTTTTAAAATAAAGTTGCAGCTCCAACTCCATTATATGGATGACAATGCTAGAAAAAAACAACACAGACAATCGGCTTGTTTTAAATAATTTAGATTTAATCTAAATTTGATTTGATGCTATTGCAATGCTAACTTGCGTTCCTAATCAGATCTACTGATGTGGCTCAGCAGAGAATGATGAGATTTGCTGGAGATAATGAAGAACCACTCGAGGAATCCTGCCAATTATTTTTTTCAAACGTTAGTAGAGTCTAGGAAAAAATGCCTCTATTTCGCTGCTGGCATTTTGATGTGAGGGTGTCTGGAGTATCCCAAGAGGGTGTGCTAAAATCCAATATAGACATTATAAATAACGATTTCCCTGCACCAGCTAATCATCCCATCCCTAACAACCCTGATCAATACCTAAACCCAAATCCAGGTGACCATCTCAAATCAATAGGAAGAAATTAAATGTATGTACTTTAACATTGCATTATACTAACTCCCCCATCCTTTCATAAATAAAGGGAGCATTTCTTCTCATTGAGCAGCATTTGGCGGACATAAAGCAGGTAACTGGGAGACGGAGTAGTGCTGGGCTGGGTGACTCAGTGGCAGAAACTAGCAGCTTCCTGCTTAATGTAAGTTGGTGGTTTTCTCCTGCGCCTTCGTCCTCACCCATGTGATTCATGAATGGACTGGACAGCCCCGGCCTGCATTAGAAGTGTAATGGGAGCGTCTTCAATAAGGGTCCAACAACAACTCTTTCCTATTCCCTTTTAACTCTGCATGTGACTCCAATCAACAGCCTTCCCAAATTGCTGAGTGGTTGAACTTAACATGCTCTAAAAGGGTCAGTGTTTCCCCTAGGTTTTTTTTCAGTGGCAACAGGTTATTTTGTTATTTAAAAAAATTTGGGCGGCCACAATATAGCAGTGGCAGTGCACTGCTGCTACAGTAAATGCATATAGACAGTGCTTGACTTGGGCTGGAGCTGAGTACCGGAACCTCAGAATTTCTACTGCTTGAGGTCCTGCACCTAAATATAAACAGTACCAGAACCCAGATATTAGTATCTGCACCTATTTCAGTCCACGTAAAGCACTGCAGTGTAGCTATGCTATAACATTTTCTTTAAGACACTAGCCAGCTGYTTGGTTTATCTTGAAAGCAATTTTTTGTAAAGGAAATTCACTGCACCCATCTACTRTTATTACATGACTGCTCGGGTGAGGCAGGCACGCATGCACAGTTACACTGATGAGCCAGAATAGAAGATGGGAGAATGCATGAATTAATATACCTAATAGKGCTGCTGTAAAAGTCTATGGGGTTAAGATCAGAGCAGAAAAGCAAATAATACTCTGGGCTGCTCTGGAGCTTTTAACAGCGGGTTTATACTTCAGATGAATATTGAAGAAAGGGAGTGGAATAAACCAAAGTAGCTAAACAGCAGAGCAACATTACCCAGCTCTTGGTCATCACGACATCTTCAGCTACACAGACCTTTTAGTCATTTAGCAGACACTCTTATCCAGAGCGACTTACAGGAGCAATTAAGTGCCTTGCACATCCGACAGATGTTTTACCTAGTTGGCTCAGGGATTTGAACCAGCACCCTTTCGGTTACTGGCCTAACCCTCTTAACCGCTAGGCTACCTGCCGCCCAGACAAGAGGATAATAAGAGTGCATTTTCTTTATTATCCTTTCTCTCTCCACTGTTTCTCTCTCCGCCCTCTCCTCACAGCCTTTCCCCCCTCTCTTCCTCTCTCCCTAGCTCTCTGTCACTCACTGCCCGCTGGGTGGAAGACCATGTCTGACACACTTCCATTAGAGAKGAGACTGTTCTATTAGCTCAGCTCAAGATATTTAAACCCTGCCAATTACTGATACCATCTTCCCTTTAAATGATGCATACACAGAGCTTCTAAGGTTGTGTGTAATGATCGTTTCCTTCTGACACCATCCCAGTGTGTTCTACTGTGTCYAGTTCAGTTCACCTGTGAGAGAGGGAAAGGCTCCTGGATACCTGCTGTCTGCTTCAGTTCCCATGATGAAACAGTACTAGGCTATATACCCCAACCACCCCTTGCTTTACTCTGGGCATATTTACCATTCAATCCTAGGCTGAAGTACTCTACAATAAGTTGCCCTGGTCTGCATGACATTACATTCACACAGTCTCTCTGTAATGCACTGAGAAAGCACCCCATCTCTTTTCCACAGTATCCTAGCAACCCCCTCCATTTCAGACGTGAGGTATACACGGCATACTGCACCTTCCAACTCACAACGCGTTCTCGCCTCCGCTCCTTGTTCTCTGACTTCCATCCTTCTACCTTTATCTGACCCCAATCCTCAGGTGAAAAGCTACAGTACTGTAGTTCCACATGGCCATGTCTGTGCTTGTCTCTCTTCACCCTCCTCCCACTCTCCATGGTGTTTTTTATCAATCCTTTCAAACACACATACCCTTAAACAAAATATAAACTCTCCTTTTCAACATACTGTACATGCCCGTCTGTCTCTCTATTGATCAAGTAATACCACACATTCCCCTCTCTGTCTCTCTGAGTGCTCTATGCTATCCCCGCCCCAGGTGAGCTAGAGATGAAATTCCCCTTTAAAAAGGGAAAGGTTGTAGCATTCACTGGGGCTCTCTGGAGGTATCTTTCCAAGCAGATATAACCACACTATTTTCTGGTAAGCATTATTACCAGTGAAATCAAGGAGAAGGAATTGAGTTATGTTCAAGTCATCAGGGTTCCCCGTAGGTAATTGTTTCTGAGCCAGTGACTGTGGCCAACAGCAGAGCACAAAGGCTGAGAGACACAAACAAGCCCTCAGCTGGAAAAATAAATAGCACATAGTCACAGAACCATAGTCAAATATGCAGGCTGTATCAAACGCGCACAGAGCCCTAGACACACACTGAACTGTTATCAGATTGTATCAAAAACACACAGCTAATGAAATAAACCAAAAGTCATTAGCAGATTCACTGGTCGTGTGTGCTTACGCAGGCAGTCGGAAATTGGGCTTTGTCAAAAACACACAAAGACCCGAAACAAATTAACAGGCTGACCCAAAACGTACGCATACAGTGCCATGATAACAGACACACTATAGGCAGAGATGGGACGGCAAGTAGCCTAGCGGGAGCATTGGTCCAGTAAGCGAAAGGTTGCTGGTTGGAATCCCTGAGCCGACATGGTAAAACACATGTTGATGTGCCCTTGAGCAAGACTCCTGTAAGTCACTCTGGATAAGGATGTCTGCTAAATGACTCAAATGTAATGTGGCCTATACATAGGCTTTAAGATGTGAGGATTAAATAAACAAATTCACAGAGAACCTTGATCAAAGACACCTGGCTTTATGAAGAGTAATAATCAAGGACAGTGGCTTATTACACTCATACATATAACACAAACTGTGTGTCGAAACTCAAATCTGACATATTAGCATTGCGCGCACAGATTTGGGTGTGTTTGAGGGARTTTATGTATTTGACAGGGTGGGTCCCAGAGTGTAGTTGACAGCGTGTTCATTTGATGAGGTTTCTGTGTGTGTTTGAATTCACAGCCCAAACATTGCTTTGCATCTTTCTATTAACTCTACTTCTCTGTGCCAAATGAGTGTGTTAAAGATCTCTACACAAACATTTGATTAAGCTGATTGATTGATATCAGGGGGACAATGTTTTCTAGACAGCCCGATATCACACAGATAACAACATTCTCCCTGCTCTACTGATTTCTGGTTTAATCAGAGTAGCTGTTGGGCTTTATTGACAGAATCGACTGAATGTTGGCCACCACTGATACAATAGGTTGAAGCTAATTGAAGCTGTATCCATTATCTGGTGTTTAGTAGGAGACGTTTTCTCATAATGCTGCCTTGTTTCTGGAAATAAGTTTCTGTTTGTTTGTTCACACATCCTTCCCGGAACGTTCTGGGTCAGTGGGCCAGGTGTATGGCAAGTGTATCTAGTTATAGCCTCAGATACACATGGATGAGGAACAGAACCCAGACTGAATATATGGACAGACAGTACCTTTACGAGATGGTTTTTAAAATGTCTCATACTTGACAATGATGCCGTTGTATGATTAGATTAGATGAGTTTATTAGTCACATGAACAGAGTCGCGGATGTAATCGCAGGGTACAGTGAAATTCTTATGCTCCGAGCTCCAACAGTGCAGGTAAAAGAAAATGTGAATGAGACAATACAAATAATAATAATAAACAATCCCTGTATATAAATGTTCATTGATAACCCAACTGTGCTGAGACACCAAGACTACTCCATGGCTATTATAAATAATAATGGAACACCCAATACTATCCATGGTAGGACTTGTACAAAAAAAAAACAGGAAAACAAAATACAACAATGAATATAGAAATAAACTACAAATACACTATGCCATTCAAGATAGGGAGTGTTGTAAAATAATTAGTATTCAACTTTATTTATAGTGTTTATAAAAATAGAAAAGATAGCATTAGAAGAAAGGACAATTATTGAAATAATACATCTTCAAATATAAGTAACTAGAACACAAAAGCCCTCAGAAAAAGGAAATTAGGTAAGAATCAACATGGTAGTGATAAAAACCCAGCAAACAGAGGACATAGAAGGCACAGTATGTGGGTATGTGTGGGTGTATTGTGATGGAAGATGGGGTGTGTGTTTTTGTGATTGGAAAAGTGTGGTGAATTAAGTGAGTGAAAAAGGAAAATGGCTGCAAATGCCAGAACCCATGACCAAGAGAGTTTTCAATTTTGTGCAGATATGGGACATACATTCTAAAATAAATTACAAATAGTCTATTTATTTATTGTCCTATCATGATGGAACGGTCCCCAACCCAATACCCTAGACAACCATCTGAGCGACCTTATGTGTTAAAGGCATACTGCAAGTAGCCTATATGCAGCCAAGACAAAAAGATAAACACGGTCAGAGACCCACCAAATCCGCACAGCCCCTTCAAGAGTCTGAGCCTGCCTGGCAGGGTTGGTCCAACAAAGCCAAAGCCCCCGGGTGGATTAGCATAATATACAAGGAATTTCTCAAAGCTTGACAACCTTGTACCTAGCCTGTGTGTATTCTGGTGGAGATCCCCACCCAGGTAGCGGCAGTGCTGGCAACACTAGCTGCAGTAACCCGTGGGGAAGGGGTCACACTCGAACAATCAGAGAGGGGGCAAATTATTGTGGCCCTGGTGGCACAAAATAATCAAACGGTCTGACTGCCCAGAGATGCTTGGGAAAATGGTCACAACGGGGTAATGCATGTCTGTCTTTCAGGGGAAAGGGGTGTATTTGAGCTCCATCAGCTAGGACTTTACATTGGTTAAGCAAATCTCCCCATTCTTGCTAAAAATACATACAGCTACAACTGTATGCACTTGCACATCAACTCTTCTCGAGTTGGGCTCGGGGATGGAAAACTATTGAACATCTGAGCTTGTGGTTGTTTGTGGGGAAAGGGTGGGGAGAGTGTGTTTGTATGTATCCCACATCTGTTGCTAAGGGGTAATGGTGTTAGGKACAGTATAGGATGAATCACAATAATTGCTTGCCAACAACAACAAAATGGAATGCCAGTCCTGGTTATGGGTAACATTCCTTCGTATGACTTGCTTACATTATTACACATATTATTAGTTCATTGTGGAAATAAATAAAGATATGCAAGTCTGAAGTTTACATACATCTTAGCCAAATACATTTAAACTCCGTTTTTCACAATGCCCTGTCTTAGGTCAGTTARGATCACCACTTTATTTATGAATGTGAAATGTCAGAATAAAAAGTAGAGATTTAATTATTTCCGCTTCAATTTCTTTCATCACATTCCCAGTGGGTCAGAAGTTTACATACACTCAATTCGCATTTGGTAGCATTGCCTTTAAATTGTTTAACTTGKGTCAAACGTTTCGGGTAACCTTCCTCAAGCTTCCCACAATAAGTTGGGTGAATTTTGTCCCACTCCTCCTGACAGAGCTAGTGTAACTAAGTCAGGTTTGTAGGCCTCCTTGCTCGCACACGCTTTTTCAGTTCTGCACAYAAATTTTCTATAGGATTGAGGTTGGGGCTTTGTGATGGACACTCCAATACCTTGACTTTGTTGTCCTTAAGACATTTTGCCACAACTTTGGAAGTATGCTTGGGGTAATTGTCCATTTGGAAGACCCATTTGCGACCAAGCTTTAACTTCTTGACTGATGTCTTGAGATGTTGCTTCAAAATATCCACATARTTTTCCTACCTCATGATGCCATCTATTTTGKGAAGTGCACCAGTCCCTCCTGCAGCAAAGCACCCCCATAACATGAAGCTGCCACACCCGTGCTTCATGGTTGGGATGGTGTTCTTTGGCTTGCAAGCCTCCCCATTTTTCCTCCAAACATAACGATGGTCATTATGGCCAAACAGTTCTATTTTTGTTTCATCAGACCAGGGGACATTTCTCCAAGTACGATCTTTGTCCCCATGTGCAGTTGCAAACCGTAATCTGTCTTCTTTTTATGTCGGTTTTGGAGCAGTGGCTTCTTCCTTGCTGAGCGGCCTTTCAGGTTATGTCGATATAGGACTCCTTTTACTGTGGATATAGATACTTCTGTACCTGTTTCCTCCAGCATCTTCACAAGGTCCATTGCTGTTGTTCTGGGATTGATTTGCACTTTTCGCACCAAAGTACTTTCATCTCTAGGAGATAGAACGCGTCTCCTTCCTGATTGGTATGATGGCTGTGTGGTCCCATGGTGTTTATACTTGCGTACTATTGTTTGTACAGATGAACATGGTACCTTCAGGTGTTTGGAAATTGTTCCCAAGGATGAAAAAGACTTGTGGAGGTCTACATTTTTTTTCTGAGGTCTTGGCTGAATTCTTTTGATTTTCCCATGATGTCAAGGCACTGAGTTTGAAGGTAGGACTTTGAAATGCATCCACATGTACACCTCCAATTGACTGAAGTGATGTCATGACATAATCTTCTGGAATTTTCAAAGCTGTTTAAAGGCAGTCAACTTAGTGTATGTAAACTTCTGACCCACTGGAATTGTGATACAGTGAATTAATCTGTCTGTAAACAATTGCTGGAAAAATTACTTGTGTCATGCACAAAGTAGATGTCCTAACCGACTTGCCAAAACTGTAGTTTGTTAACAAGAAATTTGTGGAGTGGTTGAAAAACAAGTTAATGACTAAACCTAAGTGTAGGTAAACTTCCGACATCAAATGTATATATATATTTAAATGACAGTATATAATACAATATAGGTGAGGGCATTGGAAATGCTTTTGGCTGTTAATCTGCTTCAGTTTTGTAGGTGGCACTGTGTGCACTCTTTTTGAAGGATGGGTCCCAATGTCTCAAAGGCCCTAGGATCCAGGTGGACAGGGGTGGTCTGCCAGTCACTGGATCGACAAGCTAACTTGGGATGGGGGGGGGGGGGTTAGCGGGTGGAACAGTGGAGAACAACTGGAAGTTCTCAGTAGCAGTGAAAATATAATGGTTTTGCTACTGTACATGGACACTCAATCATTATGGAAATATTAATGGTAAGTTTACAAACATATTTTATGATAAATAGTATTGAAACATGTATCTAATTTTGGTAAATGGTGAAATTAGTATAGCCAATTATAATTGTAATGGCTAAGCAGATAATAAGAAAAGACGATCAGTATATACCTGGCTAAAAGAGAAGGGGGGAGGGGGAATATACTTCTCCCATGGGCAAAGAAAGTCAAACAGGTAATGATATTAATTAACAATAATTTTGATCCGAATGTGTAAACTGTCCAAAAACAGATCCTCAAGGTAGATGGATTGTTAATGGACCATAAACAGATTTTGTTCATTAATTTATATGGTCCAAATAATCACGATCCACACTTCTTTGAAAATATATACAGTATACAATCATTTATCAAGCCTACAAGCAATACAATACTTTATTATTATGGTGGGAGATTATAATATGGTTTTAAATACCTCAATGGATCGTAAAGGAAATCACATTCCAAACTATCACCCTCATGCACTTAAGGATTTGTTTAATATTAATAGTTAACAATTAATATCCTTAAAAATAGTAAAGACATTTCTTTAGTGCCAATGCTGTGCTTCTGAGAAAGGATGGTCCATCTCTTCCATGTTCACTCCCCGCAGCTGGTCTAGGTATGCAGTCAAGTTCATGAGATAGAGATAAACTTGAGGAAGAGAGAGACCTGTATTGTTTCCAATCATCTTTGCGTCTGAGTAACCTGGTCACACGGCATAAGACAAAGAGCCTCTGAGATTGACCACAGTTCTTCAGTCCATCCTGTTCTTTTACTATCTTCCAAGGGCACAGCTGTGGGGAGAAATAAATTAAATGGAGGCTAGCTTGGTAGAGAAAGGAGTRMCGGAACTGCCGTTCTTGCTTTTTGTGCGCTATGACCTCACACACCCGATACACCTGGCCGCAAGAAGAAAACAAGGTAGCTTATGATGCCCTGATCTGCGGAGAGGGGTGGAACCAACTATGACTAAGCAGTTTTGAGGTTTCTATATCAACCCCTTGCGTTTCTGTATTATTCGAGCACTCAATCGATTCACCCTATATATGTGTGTGTTGGTCCCTTGTTAACAATAATTAAATAAAGTGTTTGATTGCTTGAAGAATTATCCAAGTCTCTCCTGATTCTTTATAACTTCCACGACAGTATTCATATCCCGAAAGAAATGATCTGAAAATGAATATAAAGTTAGCTAACGTAGATAAGATCGGGCATCCGAGTGGCGCAGCGGTCTAAGGCATTGCATCGCAGTGCTAGCTCCGTCACTACAGATCTTGGTTCGATCCCAGGCTGTGTCGCAGCAGGCCGCGACGGGGAGACTCATGAGGCGGCGCACAATTAGCCCAGCGTCATCCGAGTTAGGGGAGGGTTTGGCCAGCTACTGTTGTCCTTGTCCCATCGTGCTCTAGCGACTCCTGTGGCGGGCCCAGTACACACTGACACTGTCACCAGGTGTACAGTGTTTTCTCAGACACATTGGTGTGGCTGGCTTCCGGGTTAAGCGAGCATTGTTTCAAGAAGCAGTGTGGCTTGGTGGGGTCGTGTTTCGGAGGACGCCTCTCCCGCGTCCATATGGGAATTGTAGAGATGGGACAAGACTCTAACTACCAATTGGACATCATGAAATTGTGGAGAAAAAGGTGTAAAAAATGAAATAAATTGAAAAGTAGATAAGATCTTGCTCCTATGGAAAGGAAATACCTGTCTATTTGAAGGGGGAAAAATCACCCTGATTAACTCTTTAGTCATATCGCAGTTTACCTATTTACTTATGGCCCTACACCTATTGACTTGTTTAAAAAAAATATTCAGTCTTATTTGGAATGGCAAGGCAAACAAAATTAAATAGGGCCTTCATATAACGGACATGAACTCAGAGGGAAGAAATGATTAAATATGAAAGCATTAGACCTCTAACTAAAGGCTTCAGTCATACAAAAGCTATACTTAAATCCAAACTGGTTGTCTAGTTGTCTACAAAAATATATATGGAAATGTCTGCCCAAAATTACCGCAAAAATGTAAGAGGCAAGTGGAAGGGGAAGCAAGTAAACTTGTCTGTCAGCCCTGCATTACATACCAAAATTGGTTAAAGAAAATTGTGATAAGTAAAAAAGTATACTAGTTTAATTTAAGGACAAAAAAATGGTTGGGAAGACATTTTTTATGTACCGATTCCATGGCACATGATTTATGAACTGCAATTTTTTTTTATCTAGGGTCATATTGTGTAAGTGTTTTTCCACTTAAATTATTATACAAAAGTATTGCACCCAGTAGAATGTTATAYACAACCATCCTAACTTTTGCTACGAAGATACAGAATCATTAGATAATTTGTTTTGGTACACTCCATATGTAKCTTGTTTTTTGTCGCAGGTTCAGGAGTTAACTCTGCAAATAGCACTGCTGTGTCCTAGTCAATCCATCAATAATATAAACATAATCTTTGCAAAAAATAACAAGATAACTAATATAAAATATACTGTGTCCGTAAAATGTATATAGGTTCAGAACTTTTGTGAAACATCACATCACAGTTGAAAAATATATGGCAAATATCAATCAAAACTGAATTSTCTTCAGAAATAGATGGGAAGGGTTGAGGATAGCTAAAGGATGGGACTAAAAACAAACAAAATATAACTAATGTAAAATATACTGTGTCCGTAAAATATATATAGTATGTATAAACTGGAAGTAGAAGCCTAAGTGTTGTTGTCGATTAGTTTTCTCCAATTAGGGGAGGGGTGGTAGGGTTAGGGTAAAATAATAAAGTAAAATGTATTATAAAAAATAAAAAAAACTATATATATTGAGTACCTGTCAAAAGTTTGGACACACCTACTCATTCAAGTTTTTTTTTTACATTGTAGAATAAAAGTGAAGACATCAAACTATGAAATAACACATATGAAATCATGTAGTAACCAACAAAGTGTTAAACAATTTTAAATATATTTTAGATTCTTCAAAATAGCCTTGATGACAGCTTTGTACACTCTTGGCATTCTCTCATCCAGCTTCATCTGTAATGCTTTTCCCGGCAGCCTTGAAGGAGTTCCCACATATGTTGAACACTTGGTGGCTGCTTTTCCTTCACTCTGCGATTAAACTCATCCCGAACCATCTCAATTAGGTTGAGGTCGGGGGATTGTGGATGCCAGGTCATCTGATGTAGCACTCCATCACTCTACTTCTTTGTCAAATAGTCCTTACACAGCCAGGAGGTGTGTTGGGTCATTGTCCTGTTGAAAAACAGCATATCACTGCAAAATGCTTTGGTAGCCATGCTGGTTAAGTGTGCCTTGAATTCTAAATAAATCACTGATAGTGTCATCAGCAAAGCACCCCCACACCTTCTCCTCCATGCTTCACCGTGGGAACGACACATGCGGAGATCATCCATTCACCTACTCTTTATCTCACAAATACACGGCAGTCATTTGGACTAATCAGACCAAAGGACAGATTTCCACCGGTCTAATGTCCATTGCTCATGTTTCTTGGCCCAAGCAAGTATCTTCTTCTTGTTGGTGTCCTTTAGTAGTGGTTTCTTTGCAGTAATTCGACCATGAAGGCCTGATTCACGCATTCTCCTCTTAACAGTTGATGTTGAGATGAATTTGTTACTCTATGAAGCATTTATTTTGGCTGAAATTTCTGAGTCTGGTAAATCTAGTGAACTTATCCTCTGCAGCAGAGGTAACTCTGGGTCTTCCTTTCCTGTGGCGGTCCTCATGAGAGACAGTTTAATCATAGTGCTTGGTGGTTTTTGCAACTGCACTTGAAGAAACCATAAAAGTTCTTGAAATTTTCCAGATTGAATGACCTTCATGTCTTAAAGTAATGGACTGTCGTTTCTCTTTGCTTATTTGAGCTGATCTTGCCATAATATCGAGTTGGTGTTTTACCAAATAGGTATATCTTTGTGTATACCACCCCTACCTTGTCACAACACAACTGATTGGCTCAAAGGCATTAAGTTAAAAGTTATTTTGTGGAATTTCTTTCCAAGGCACACCTGTTAATTGAAATTCATTCCAGGTGACTACTTCGTGAAGCTGGTTGAGGAGAATGCCAAGAGTGTTCAAAGCTGTCATCAAGGCAAAGATCTCCAAAATAGCTGKCACGTCACCGATTTACACAAACCACTGCCTCCGAACCACCATGATCCAGAATCTGTTGGATGCCGGATTGGGGCGGTACTGTTTTTGGACAGTTCGCACATTCGGATCAAAATTATTGTTAATTAATATCATTACCCGTTTCACTTTCTTTGCCCATGGGAGAAGTATATTCCCACTCCCCCCTTCTCTTTTAGCCAGGTATATACTGATCGTCTTTTCTTATTATCTGCTTAGCCATTACAATTATAATTGGCTATACTTATTTAACCATTTACCAAAATTAGATACATGTTTCAATACTATTTATCATAAAATATGTTTGTAAACGTACCATTAACAATTCCATAATGATTGAGTGTCCATGGACAGTAGCTTATAATTATATTTTCACTGGCTACTGAGAAAACCTCCAATTGTTCTCCACTGTTTCACCCGCTAACCCCCCCCCCCCCCCATCCCAAGTTAGCTTGTCGATCCAGTGACCGGCAGACCACCCCTGTCCACCTGGATCCTAGGGCCTTTGAGAGATTGGGACCCATCCTTCACAAAGAGCGCACACAGTGCCACCTACAAAACTGAAGCAGATTAACAGCCAAAAGCATTTCCAATGCCCTCACCTATATTGGTATTATATATACACTGCTCAAAAAAATAAAGGGAACACTTAAACAACACAATGTACTCCAAGTCAATCACACTTCTGTGAATCAAACTGTCCACTTAGGAAGCATCACTGATTGACAATAAATTACACATGCTGTTGTGCAAATGAAATAACAAAAGGTGGAAAATTATAGGCAATTAGCAAGACACCCCCAATAAAGGAGTGGTTCTGCAGGTGGTGACCACAGACCACTTCTCAGTTCCTATGCTTCCTGGCTGATGTTTTGGTCACTTTTGAATGCTGGCGGTGCTTTCACTCTAGTGGTAGCATGAGACAGAGTCTACAACCCAGCAGCAGGACCGCTACCTCCGCCTTTGTGCAAGGAGGAGCACTGCCAGAGCCCTGCAAAATGACCTCCAGCAGGCCACAAATGTGCATGTGTATATATATATACAGTTGAAGTTTACAAACACTTAGGTTGGAGTCATTAAAACTTGTTTTTCAACCACTCCACAAATTTCTTGTTAACAAACTACAGTTTTGGCAAGTCGRTTAGGACATCTACTACAAGTAATTTTTTCAACAATTGTTTACAGACAGATTATTTCCCTTATAATTGTCACGCCCTGACCTTAGAGATCCTTTTTATGTCTCTATTTTGTTTTGGTTAAGGTGTGATTTGGGTGGGCATTCTATGTTCTGTATTTCTAGGTTTTGTATTTCTTTGTTTCTGGCCGAGTGTGGTTCCCAATCAGAGGCAGCTGTCTATCGTTGTCTCTGATTGGGGATCATACTTAGGCTGCCCTTTTCCCTCTTTCTGTGTGGGATCTTGTTCTTTGTTTGTGTGCAGGGAGTTTGCACATCGAAGCTGTTTGGTCGTTGTATTCGTTATTGTTTTGTCCTGTTTTAATTTCACTTCGTGATTAAATTATGTGGAACTCTAAGAGCGCTTCGCCTTGGTCTCTTCCTTCCGACGACACCCATTAMAATAATTCACTGTATCACAATTCCAGTGGGTCAGAAGATTACATACACTAAGTTGACTGCCTTTAAACAGCTTGGATAATTCCAGAAGATTATGTCATGGCTTTAGAAGCTTCTCATAGTCTAATTGACAACATTTGAGTCAATTGGAGGTGTACCTGTGGATGTATTTCAAGGCCTACCTTCAAACTCAGTGCCTCTTTGCTTGACATCATGGAAAAATCTAAAGAAACCAGCCAAGACCTCAGAAAAAAATTGTAGACCTCTACAAGTCTGTTTCATCCTTGGGAGCAATTTCCAAAAAACCTGAAGGTACCATGTTCATCTGTACAAACAATAGTACGCAAGTATAAACACCATGGGACCACACAGCCATCATACCAATCACGAAGGAGACGCGTTCTATCTCCTAGAGATGAATGTACGTTGGTGCGAAAAGTGCAAATCAATCCTGAAACAACAGCATTGGACCTTGTGAAGATGCTAAGAAAACAGGTACAAAAGTATCTATGTCCACAGTAAAACAAGTCCTGTATCGACATAACCTGAAAGGCCGCTCAGCACAGGAAGAAGCCACTGCTCCAAAACCGCCATAAAAAAGCCAGACTACGGTTTGCAACTGCACATGGGGACAAAATTGTATTTTTGGTCTGGTCTGATGAAACAAAAATAGAACTGTTTGGCCATAATGACCATCGTTATGTTTGGAGGAAAACGGGAGGCTTGCAAGCCGAAGAACACCATCCCAACCGTGAAGGATGGGGGTGGCAGCATCATGTTGTGGGGGTGCTTTGCTGCAGGAGGGACTGGTGCACTTCATGAAGTCATGCGAAGGAAAACGATGTAGATATATTGAAGCAACATCTCAATACATGAGTCAGGAAGTTTAAGCTTGGTCGCAAATGGGTCTTCCAAATGGACAATGACCCCAAGCATACTTCCAAAGTTGTGGCAAAATGTCTTAAGGACAACAAAGTCAAGGTATTGAAGTGGCCATCACAAAGCCCTGACCTCAATCCTACAGAAAATGTGTGGGCAGACCTGAAAAAGCATGTGTGTGCAAGGAGGCCTACAAACCTGACTCAGTTACACCAGCTCTGTCATGAGGAATTGGCCAAAATTCACCCAACTTATTGTGGGAAGCTTGTGGAAGGTTACCCGAAACGTTTGACCCAAGTAAACAATTTAAAGCCATGCTACCAAATACTAATTGAGGTGTATGTAAACTTCTGACCCACTGGAATGTGATGAAAGAAATTTAAGCTGAAATAATCAATCTCTTCTATTATTCTGATATTCACATTCTTAAAATAAAGTGGTGATCCTGACTGACCTAAGACAGGGAAATTTTTACTAGGATTAAATGTCAGGAATTGTGAAAAACTGAGTTTAAATGTACTGACTAAGGTGTATGTAACTTCTGACTTTAACTGTTTTCTATATATATAATATATATATATATATAGAGAGAGAGAGAGTGCGTTCGGAAAGTATTCAGACCCCTTTACTTTTTCACATTTGTTAAGTTACAGCTTTATCCTCATCAATCTACACATAATACCCCATAATGACAAAGCAAAAACAGTTTTAATTTTWTTTWTTTTTTTACATCTTTGCAAATGAATACAAATAACTTATAACTTATACAGTACCAGTCAAAAGTTTGGACACCTATTAATTGCAGGGTTTTTCTTTATTTTTACTATTTTATACATTGTAGAATAATAGTGAAGACATTAAAACTATGAAATAACACATATGGAATCACGTAGTAATCAAAAAAGTATTAAACAAATCAAAATATATTTTAAATTTGAGATTCTTTAAAGTAGCCACCCTTTGCCTTGATGACAACTTTGCACACAATTGAACCATTCCGTGATCTGTAATGAATGATTTGTATGAATGAGATATATGAACCCTGTCAACATGTTCCATAGCTTTCTGCCAACAGTTAAACAGCATAATGAGGCCTTCAGTCATGTATCAATAGAGGGTGACAATCATCTCCAGGGATAATAATGAGCTTTATCACACAATGACACACAGAAAGGCACAATTCTATCAGCAGAACAATAGCAGACACTATGTTGTGGCTCAGTGGAAATCTCCAAAGGGGACTGGCTGCTTCATATAATACTTATCAAATCTCAGGTGACATTTCATATGGCTGCAGATCAGAGACAATCGGTCCCAGGGAGATTTCCTGCAGTTTCTGATAATCATTTTGTTGAGAGAGCAAAAAATCCTGTGGTGCACCATCTCWGTCTTCGCTGGGAGTGCTTTGTTTACACTGACATGAATACAAGAAGGCGAGGTGAAAGATAAAATCTGATTTCTAAATCGGTAGGCATGGCAAGATAATGTTGGCTTACATGGAAACGTTTGCAGATAGCAAATACAAAAAACACTGAGTTCAACAAATGAGTAAATTGAGAGCTGCATAATATTGACTGTGCAATGTAAAAACTAGGAAGCAAATACGGTTTATTTTCTACTTCCTAGGTATGAATAAAAAAAKGATCAGCCTTGCTAAATTGCACTAGAATCGATAAACAATATTTGCGTGATATTTGTCATGCCTTCCATTGCCCACAACGGACCCTTCTCTAAATGAAAGTCCATACKGGGCCGGTGAACCTACATATTTTCCCGGATCCATCTGTATAATCTTTGCAGTTTTGACCATATGTTGATTGATACATACACTTTGTTACTACAATTTCATTATACTGTATATGCAATTTTTTCTCTGTCAATTATGATAGATTTGCATTCATCTTGTATGCACTGCACTGCACTGTATACTATTGCAGTACAGGCCCTACAATTTGCATTATAATAAACTATCAGTTGCCTGCTCGCTGTATTCCATTTATGAACAAGAATGCGTAGGCTTTGTACAGGCTGTACTGTAACTGCTCTACTCTATTGTGTTGATCATATTGAGTATTGGATTTTATAGTCCTCTTACTATTGCCTAACAATGGGTAGTCTTCAGCAGACTGGAGCTGCTGTATTAGCATGGGCATGGTGGATCTGAGAAGATTAAGACAGACAGCTCCACAGCATATCACGGTGGCCCTGCTGCTCTCTCCCTTATCAGGCTTCAGCCCAATACACAGAACAACAGGGCTGAAAGAACAACAGCTAAGGAAGCCAAGCAATTAATTGCCTTCTCTGCCTGGCATCCCATTTCAACACTCAAGCAAAGAAAGTCTATTAGAGAAGCAGGACGATGATTAAAGCTCAACAATAATCACATATGAAATATACCTTTTATCCTGCCTTTAGTTAAATAGCACTAGACTGTAACAATACTATTGAAATGCAATACAAGTTGTAATACAGCCCTAGGCAATCTATGGGATTTAAATGTTGTATTAGTAGCTCGAATATTAGGCTAGTCACACGGGAATAATATATATATATATATCATGTACAAAGACCTTTTCCATGGCAAAAGCTTCCTGTGCTTATACAACAAGGAAGGAGAAGGGAGAATGAGAGCAAGTTAGAGGAGAGAGGGAGGCTAAAAGCAAAATAGAGAGTAAGAGCAGAAGCAGGAGCGAGAGAGTAAAAGCAAGAGAGAAGTGGAAAGAAAGGAGTATATGTAGGACAGGTGGATATAAGAGTCGGGGAGGGATGAAAGAAAGAAAGATTATAAGGGTGATGGAGGAGGTTGAGAGGGATGAGGCTGGCAGTTGGAGGAGAGGAGATGGTTCATTTGTCACTGTCAGATTGGTTTGCTTCTCCTTCATAAAAGCGAGGACCTGCCCCCCCACCCCCCCCCCCCCCCCCCCCCCCCCCCCCCCCCCCCCCCCCCCCCCCCCCCCCCCCCCCCCCCCCCCCCCCCCCCCCCCCCCCCCCCCCCCCCCCCCCCCCGCCACCCCCCCACACCCCCCCCCCCCCCCCCCCCCCCCCCCCCCCCACACTCCATTCAACCATCCTCCCGTCCATCCATTCACCTCCCTTCCACCCTACACTTGCCCCTCATTCCAGAACTGAAGACGAGGATCCACCCTGAGCTACAGTTCATTTTGCACACACAGTATTCTTTCTGCTTGCATGGACACAGTATTGTAACGACACTCAGTACAGTATATAGGCATATACCCAGAATGGAAAGTCCTAGTATGTTTAGCCTCGTTCCACGTAAAAAAAATACTTTACCGCTAAGCAATGCTATTGAAATATAATTTAGAACACAAATATAAAAACGTAATTGACAGAATTATCATATTGGAGTGTGTTTGTTAAGTGTTTGATAATAAAGTACGTCCATATAATCTCATTAATTCCTACAAAGCCTGAACGCCCTAATGAAAAAAAGACGGAGGTTGGAGAGGATAAATGGACGTTTTGCTTTAGTGAAGCAGTAGCTAATATGCTGGAAAAACAACGGTTACGTTTGCCCAGTGCACCCATGGCCCCCCTTCCCTCCTCCCTGTATGTATCCCTGATCCAGGAGCAGAGTGGATGCTGACATAGCACTCCTGATGCATCGCAGGCAGAATTGGACAAACTCATTTATTGGCTGAGAGTCGCCTGCGACCACCTCCATGTAATGAATGGTGTAGTCTACGTCCTCAGTGAAAACCTCTCTGTCGAAGCAGAGAAAAAAACCTATTTGGCATGGCATATGTGGCAACCAGACTTAAGAGCTGGAGGCTGCAGGTTCAATCCTCAGATGGGGACACCACTGTGTATCCTTGAGCGACGGTAATTAACCTGAATTGTCTGTGGTGTGCACTCAACTGTGTAATATGTAAAACCCAGAGATATATTATTCAGCCATGCTGGATAATGATGTCTCCTGAGCAATTAAACAACTAGGGTAATATTTTTATTATGATTTATAGTATGTGTATTATTACAGGTTATGTGTTTGTGTTGGGTCCTCTACAGTGGTCTCCTCCAGCCAAGAGCTGGTCCAACAGTGGGAGAGTGGGAGAGCTGGTCCTATGGTGAGAGAGCGGAAGAGGAAGAGTATTTTACCACCAATAGACAGAGACACTGAGGCAAATTACCCATCTCATGCCTCTCTCCCCCATTCAATCCTATCTCCTTATCGCCTCACATACTACAGTATTTATCCAATTTTCTTGCTTGATTTAAAGCACTTTAATTGRATTTCATCATCCAGACAAGTGTTTTTAAACAGATAATTAACACTGGTGCTTCGTCCATCTCTCTCTCACACACACAAACCCACTCATCTCTGATCTTCTCCCTCTCCATTTGCCCTGTGTGGAGATAACAGTGTAAAACCACCATGAAAATAATATCTCTCAGTAGGCCTAAAGCACAAATATCTGAGTAGGTAATGGTTTGGTAATGTCAATAGAGTGAAAGGAGCTCCATTTGGTAGAGAGAAGAAATGCATTAATAACATWAAAAAAAGTACTTCATACTGTATTAAAAGGATTTCCAAACATGATATTGAGATGAAACCATAACATTGAGAAATGTTAAAGACTTCAGGCACTAGCTATCCATCATACCTACAGTAAATCAGTATTCCCCAATATAATCATGATTCTGCTGCATACCAATTAAGCAACGGACAGATATCTTCAAAAGGTTAATCAAGACTGAGTTGGAGCACCCTGATAACACCTGCATGCCCTATAGGCCCTAGCCTGAGGAATATTAGCCTACACCTTTAAYTAAAATACATGAGCTGATCATTACTTTTCACCGTAGGCTAAACAAATACATTCAGAGCCACATTCATGCATTGTAAGCCGAAAGAGATTGAAGCACATTAACATGTCTCAGAGAAGCATGCACAATAAACTGCCCTTTTGACTAAGAAACACAATTAAAAGCTTGGTCGCATAGGCCATTAAAACTGAGCATGGAAGGTTTTGTCTTCATCTATTCGAAGGCTTCTTTTCATCTGTCATGCTGGAACATATTGAGTTCAACAAAGTTGTGTATGACTGTGATACAGGCAGGCCTAGCCATCAGAACAATTCCCATTGTCATAGATGCTAAGTTCTTCCCTATCATCCCATTTTCAAAGATTTATGCAATTAAGTCATGTTCTTCAGGGCCAACATGAAACAGCAGAGAACATCTTTTTGCAGCAACCCAAGAGACAGCAGGGTTCAATATTTATGAAATGTTTTAGTATCTTTGGTCCCTAGTKGGGCAAAGACACAGAAAGAAATAATGATCACTTCTCATGTCAGCCAGCATTGGTCAGCAAGGGAAATGAAATTATGCAATTACTTATTGAAGAGTGTTTTTTTTCAGGGCTTTTGGATGATTTTGAAAAGTGGATCATTATCCACAGCGATGCACCAGGAAACAATCATTTACGGCCAAGTCAGGGAATCAGCTATTTTGGATTTAGAAATTCCCAATCGCTGTCTTAAACACGTCTGCCTTTCAAAGATTTGGGTCAAACTCATCAAACGTAATTAGCATTGCACTAATCACTCGAGAGGCAGTGTGCAGAGCCCTCACAGCTGCATACAGTGTTCCCCCAGAAATGAGTACAGAGAGGAGGTGCTAGAGGAGTTGCTAGTGAAGGTGCTGTATGTTGGAGTGCAGTTTAGTGGGGTAAACTTCAAGACAAGCACACAATACACTATTTCTGATGCATTCTGTTCTGCTTTTAAGTCAGAGTATATTACATTATTCATGACATTCATCTTTAATGTTGGGCATTTTTTTCTTGGTTACATGACGTTTTACTATGGGCACCTTATATAACCGAAGTTGCTGCCAAACCCAGACCTCATGAAAGCAAATCAGCCTTAATGAAGAATATGTAATCAACTTCAGAGATAAAAACACTGTAAACACATGAGAAAACTAATCAGTCATGTGCATAACGGTTACCAATAAAATCTACACCACAACAAATACTGCCAACAATCCATGTCCTGGCAAACTTATTGAAACACTGTATAAATTGATATTATCATATTAATAAAGATGTATTAAAATGAGCCTCATGTAATCAGATACCACAGCATAACGAATAAAAATCCATTGSGTGTAAAGATTTCCAGTGAAATATAACCTTATGCTGACTTGGGTATTATGCAAAATATGACATTTAAATCTACAATTAAATAAATAAGCTTGATTGAATCTGTGTAACTGGGCACCTCTGTGGCTGAGTGGCCTTCAAGGTGTATGTGTGACTGTATACTTTCCTAATGGGTCTTAATGGATTTTATGGTGCTCTATACAGGACCTCTAATGGGGTTACATGTCGGACRGGTCTGTTGTTCTCCTCCCCACTTGTCTGTCTCTGTCTGGGTTCCTAATATGACCTGTAGACAAATACACACCCTTCCCTCTTCCTTCATTTTTTCACCTCTCACTCATTCACCMCTCATCTCATCCCATACCCCCCTCTCTCYATCTCTCTCCCTCTCCATCACTCTCTCTGTGTACAAGGGATAGAACACCTCTGCAATGTTAAACATTCTGGAGGTTCTGTATGTTTCCATTGGTATGCACCATCCTGATGCTTGGTTAGACAGTCTAGTCTGGGTTTTTATCTTTTTCAATTCCCTCACTGCAGAGATGGGAGCGCGTTCACTGGCTAAGTAAACACGATAACTATCTGGTCTTATGAAAACAGTTCTCTTGAAAATTAGCTTAGTTACACAATACACAGATTTCATACTGCTCCAAGTTACAGACGAGAGGAGAATGAACAATATTCAGAGTTAGAAAAAGTGAAGAATAGAGAGAAGAAAGAGTGCAAGAGAAAGAGAGGAAGATATAGGGAGATGGGGAAGAGAGAGGAGTCTAGAAGTTAAACCAGCAGGAGAGAAAATACCGTGGCACATTATTGTGGGACGCTTTGGCGTTAAGCTGCTTATTGATAAAAGCACTAATCCGCCTGGCAGAAGGTAAGGAGGCTGGGATGTGTGGTGATAAAATATCTGAGCTAAAGGCAATGCCATCAGGGACCTGAGCCTCCACAGAGTTTTACCTAAAGGAGCTTCTCTTTGTATTTTTACATAAAAGTGGGAATCTGACCATGGGCAGCCCACAGAAAGCATCTGTCTGCAGAGAAATGAGAATGGAACATAGGTAACCAAAGGCTTAGCTTTACATTAGTTTCAGATAGATGCTGGGAGAGTGTCACTTTCTAATATTATTCCKAATGCATCAACAAGCAAGTCAGCATTGCCAGGTAATTTGATCAAATTGACATGGAGAAAAGGGAGTCATGTTATAAGGGAGCACATTGGGCTTGAAGATCATTATCATCGTCATTTTTCCTGTGTACAGGTGCCACATATTAGTTACCATGACAACCTGTCTGTACATTTGCTCTGGCTAGGCTGTGGGTTTGAATGTGCCCTGGAGCCTCACTTGGTCATCAAAGGAAAGTTAGTTGTAAATTGCCCACTTCAACACAGCGGCAGTGCAGAGTGCACTGTCATTTCACTTTACATTCTCACCATTCACACCCAATATAGGGTCTCCGAGACCAACCATCCCCGGCAAGTCAATCTCTGTGGTCATCCACATTTGCCAATCCCTTAATGCAAGGCCAGGCCAGCCAATCTCAGATGGCAAGCCTCGACTATTCTGTCTAAGAATGCTATGTCAATTAAATCAATCCCTGTGTCCCGGTTCGAAGACCCTCAATTTCATTAGAGTCAGTGTGCTAATTGAAGTCGTTTGCTTCTCTGCTTTCTTCCTTGTCCTCACTGTGTTGACTCGATCACCCCAGTGGGAGGCTTGCTGTTGCTCCAGGTGTATTAGAATTACTCATTACCTGGTGAATTTCCCTCACTGGGATATCTCTCTCCAGTATCTACTAACAAAATATTTGCTGACAATTGATCGGTCTTTCCCCTCAAGGTAAATTAGGGTCTTGGTCTGCTATGAAATACTTCCTCCTAATTCTACATTGTTTCCTGCTACAGAGGATGTTGGTGGGAAATGTCTGGTAGTGTTTTGAATCAGATAGTAGAAGATGTCTCTGCACTGTGTGTGTCTGTGTCTGATAAGGGTGCTATCCAGATGGATGGATCGAGAGAGAGGGTGGGGGGTGGAAACAGAGAGAGAGAGAGCAGAAGAGAGAGAAWGTCTGCATCATGGATGGCATGGATTTGCTCTGAACTGAGGGTTTATGTGGTCTCAGAAAGAGAGAAAGTGAGAAACAGAGTATTAGGYGTGACAGCATTGTAAAACATCTGAGGAGATGGAGAGGAGATTCTGCTTCTGGCCTCGCCCCTTGAAATGCATCTATGCACCTCTCAGATAGTGAACTCAAACTGGGGTAATCCTAGCTCACAGGGATGCCTAGAGTTCACCCAGTGCATGGCCAGTTTAATAATAAAGTAGGGGTAATTAAGGCTAGCCCTGAATCCTCTGAGAATCCTTCAGGTTGGCTGGAGATGGAGTTAGCTAGCTGCCCACTGCAGTGCTGAGATGAAGGCGGAGCCCCACAGGGGGACAACATTTAGCTATCTCTGACTAATAAGGCATTTTAATTGCGTGGATTTAATTTAAGTACAGATTTACGGCTTCACAAGCGCTCCTCACGCCCACTTACAAATGAACTGGGAAGGCCTTTCCCTTGATCTTTCTCTGTGTGCTAATATCTCTCACACTGGTTATTTCTCTCCTAAGGAGGAGGGACACATCATTAAAATGCTATTTGAAAAAAAAAAAAAAAAAGTCAGATCTTTGGCCCAACCGGGCTAATTATCAACACTCTGGGCTCAATGTGAGCTAGTGGTCTCCCCGTTAACCACCACGTAATTTCACACATTCGGAACGAGGGAGAGCGTGTTGGGAAAACCCATAGATACATATCCCTCAACCCAACCGTAAGATCCCACCTCGCCGTWACATCTCACTCACTCAAATAGGCTACACTCACACAGCTCTGTCCAGGCTTCAGATCATGTCACTGGAAAATGAAGTGGTTGTTTACTCTTASATATCATCCTCCATGTCAAACATGCTTGCCCTACATCCAGTTATAGGAGTTAAAGAGAGAAGAGGTGAAACCACCAGAGATATAAATATGTGCTGACAGAGAATGGCAGCACCAGTGTGTTTACATTCAACACTGCCAAAATCTTTGAGAGGCTCAGACACCTGAGCACATCTCCACTGAAAATGTGAGTCATTGTTGAGAGCAGCCTGGTTGACTAGAGTAAGCTCTCCACTCCACATCTGTCACTCCGCTAGGCAGCGACTTTATTATTTATTTGGGTAAATCTGTTCTTCCTGATGTGAATGGGGATGCCATACATGGAGGTAACATCTGCTAAGGTATGTCACATGAGTTTCAACATCTGTCCGTGTTTTTGCGCCACCTGTCAATCAAATCACACACATCTCAAAACACTATACACAGTCATGCAGAGAAACACAAACACAGAGATGGAGAGGCTAGCGTGATGCACAGGTGCACACAACACAGTAGCAGTAGCGTGTAGCTGGACTAGACATTTATATCCTCAGATATACCCAAAACCTACCTCGACACAGACATACTCGCATAGACCCAAACAAACAACCCACTGCTGGGCTACATTCCATTGTCACTTTGCTCACATATGCTGTCCATCACTGACACAGTGGTGACAGTGGGTGGCTGTTCTCTCTTCTAACTCTCTTCGCCSACAGGGGCTTGCAATCGGCCAAACTGTCAGACAACATCTGCTGAAACTACCAACCAGCCACTAGCCAACCAGTGGTAACTGACTGGGCTARAGTGTCACACACATATAAAGAGCCCAGTCACCCATTTCCCCTTAACAATAGGATCAATTCTTGAACATACTGTACCACGCAGGTTAAGCTAATAGACTTGCAGAGACGCACACAATCAGTACATACAGTATGCACAAGGACAGACATACTGTCCCTAATTTCTTTTTGCAATTTAATCCTCTCTGAGCCAATTAATATTTATGTTTCCATGGCAATGGTAGAAGGGTCAGAGCCTAGCCAGGCGGAGTKGAGTGCAGTGTGAAGATAAGAACATGTGACCTGTATGGTCTGCAGGACACGAGGTCAGGCAGAAGTGGAAGTAAGTCACTCAGACATGGACCTCGCCCTCTTCCTCATCTCTCATCACCAGCTAGCTTAATGAACCCGGGGGAAGAGAGGAGAGAAGAGGCAGGAGAGGCAGACTCCTCTCCACCTCCCTAAAAGAGACCAAAAGCTATTTCTTGTCCCCTTTCTCCCTGAAAGTGAATGTACGTTATCCTAATTGCTAAAGCCTTTTTGAAGTACTGATTGTGTGTGTAAATCAAGYGGTAAAAAGCAGGCAGCCAAGAGCATTCTGAAACTACTGCTTGATAATTTTTCTGGTGGAATTTCCAAGCTTAAGACCCCCATCAATAGCCTTAAATATCACAGCCGTTCAACTAGCAACACACCACCTCCTACCACTGTCAGAGACAATAATAAATAAACTGACTCTTACCTGTTTGCTGTTGTACTTTGGCTGGCTGGCCTTGTAGCTATAATCCGAGTACTGGTCTGAACCTGTTGAGTTGTCATCTCCTCCAATCCCTACRAAGGTGTTAGTGGCAGGGAGGTCCTGGACCACGTGATGCTTCTGGGAGGCCGAGGGCGACTGGGCCTGCAGCTGGATGGAGGGCAGGGGAGAGTTGGACCGGTAGTGTCTGCCCAGGTCAGGGCTACCTGGGGGATATGTCAGGGGCAGGTGGATCCTGGGGCTGTTGTTGACCCCATCCAGGTTGAACTTGAGACTCTTCTGGAGGCTGACCTCTTCCTCCTCTCCCAAGGGCTTAGGGGACTTGGAGGGCTTTCCTTTCCTGCCCTTCTTGCCTTTGCCGTTCTTGGGCCCCTGCTTGGGGGTGTAAAGGTCCTTGGTCTCCTTCTTGCCAGCCTGGTAGCCACTCTTCGTCTCCCTCTGAATGCGGTGGCGGATAAACACCACCACCACAATCACCATGACAACGCCTGCCACTCCAGCCAGGCTGCCGTACAGGATGTTACTGCGCTGGGCGGCCAGGCCGTAGTCAGGGTCACCAGCGATGTCTGTCTCCAGAGGCGTGTAGAGACTGTGTCCCACCAGCGCCTCCACCAGGCTGACGTTAGAGATGGTCTCATTGAYGAAGATGTGCACCAGGGCAGTAGTGTGGCGTGCAGGCTTGCCTCTGTCACTCACCCTAACCACCAGGCGATGGAGCCCACCATGTTTCTGGGTAAGCTCCTTGGCCAGGGTGATCTCCCCAGTAGTGGAGGAGATGCTGAAGAGTTCATAAGGGTTTCCTCCAGTGATGCTGAAGAACAGCTCTGCATTGGGCCCAGTGTCCAGGTCTTCAGCTTCYACTAGCTCCACACGGCTGTCTGGGGAACCTAGAGGGGACAGGTGTCTGAAGGATGAGTTGGAGGGCTTGGTGACCACAGGATCATTGTCGTTTTCATCCAGGACATTRATGGTAATGCCTACATAGGAGGACCTGGGAGGCTCTCCYCCATCCACGGCCTTCAGACGGAAGCTGAAGCTGCTCTCCTTTTCCCGGTCAAAGGAGATGCTGGACAGGATGGTTCCTGTTCCGTTCTGAACCACAAACCTTCCTCCGTCTGGCTCCACAGAGAGCTGCACTCTTGMGTTCTCTCCCTGATCTATGTCCAGCACCGTCACCATACCAACAGCGCTGAGTGGGGGCATGTTCTCCAGAACAGAGAAACTGTAGCCACTCAGCATGAACTTAGGGTCGTTGTCATTGCGGTCCAGTACATTGACCACGACCGTGGCTGTTCCTCTGTGACTGGGGGAGCCTTTATCGGCCGCGGTGACCCTGAACTCATAATGTGCTCTATGTTCTCTGTCCAGAGGGCTTTGTGCCCTCACCTCCCCTGAGTCAGGGTCAATCTCAAACAGGCCTCTAGTAGATGTGTCTGCTACGATGCTATAGACAAGCTCTGCATTAGTGCCACTGTCAGGGTCTGTGGCAACCACGTCCACAACCTTGTCCCCTGGCTGGTTCTCCTCTGCAAAATTAACCTCGAATAGGGTCAGGGAAAACACTGGAGAGTTGTCATTAACATCAGTCACCTGCACCTTTAATGAGTTAGTACTGGAGAGTGCTGGATTGCCAGAATCAACAGCCACAATCTCCACACGGTATTCCCTTACCTTCTCATAGTCCAGTGGGGTGGTGGTCTGCAGGAAATATTTTCTCTTGTTGTCAGTGGACGAGTCACTGGCTGGGCGCAGCTGGAAAGGCACGTCCCCTGCCACCACACAGGTGACCACTGCATTCTCCCCCTCGTCCCTGTCAGACACCTGGACCAAGGCCACCGCCGTGCCCACGGGCATGTCCTCTGATATGTTGGCCACACCGTCACTGTGGCTCACCAGGCCAATCCCACGGATCTCCACAGCAGGGGAATTGTCATTCTGGTCAGTCACCTCGATGGTAACAAAGGTCTTGGAACTTTTGGGTTGGGGACCTTTGTCTCTGGCCACTACGTAAAATGTCAAATCGCTGATTTCTTCCCGATCCAAAGGCCCTTTGACATAGATGATGCCAGTGGAGTGATCAATGYGCAGGAGTTTTGGCACTGGATCTARYGCCTGGTGTAGCGTATATTCTATCTCTCCATTGGGGCCCATGTCAGAGTCATTGGCTTTCACCTGCAATCAGAGACAAGGGATTATGTAAAACGTTGAAATAAGGGTAAGAATTCAGGGATTATGTTAGCAAATGGAGGTATGGGTAAGGGGTTTAGGTTTGTCATTGAAGTTAGCTTACAGCAGGTGGGAGATAAGCAAGGGCCTCTAAATGTGCATATTAAAAATATTTTGCCATAATATGAAAACACACCATCTCAGCTTCAGAGACACATGCTTGTAAAGAATGCAAATGTCAACTGAGGKTTTTTTTCAGCTCAAAAACTGTAAACCAAAACACCCACTCAGGAAGAACATTTCCTGAGTGGACTAATTGTTCAAAAAACTTTCAAGAAATTGGCTCTGCTGCTTTTGGCAACAGTTCAATAAGATGCCATTCTGAGAACTTTCATCATGGCATTTCATCATGGTAAAGCTTAGAAACCCAGCACTACATGCCAGATCCTAATGAGTTGTGGATATACAAACCACTATGTCTTCTCATAGTAAGAGTTGTATAAATCTATACAGTAGCGTACACAACACACTGATCACTCGGCAAGATTTAAATGTTATACCTGCAACACAGAGTGTCCCACAGGGCTGTTTTCTGACACCTCAGCCTCATACGTGGCCTTGTCAAACTTTGGCGCATTGTCGTTTGCGTCTGCAACCACCACTCTCAGCAAGGCACTACTGTAGCGCTGGGGGTTACCTCCGTCCACAGCCTTAATGTTCAGGTCGTAACTGTCCTTGAGCTCCCGATCCAGACTTCCCAGGACGATGAGTTGGGGCAGCTTCTCTCCCCTGTCCTCTGCCACTTGCAGGCCGAAGAGAGTTGCTGCATCTGGCCCCGCGGTTAGGGCGTAGTCGGCCACCCTGTTCCTCTCCGAGTCCCTGTCTGTGGCCAGGGGGATGGAGAACAGCGCCCCCATGTGGGTGTTTTCTGGGACAGAGATGGTGAGCACGGGGGAGGGGAACTGCGGAGTGTTGTCGTTGATGTCCTGGACCTCGATGCGACCCTCGATGAGCCTGGGGCTCTGGTTGTGGATCAGGTCTGTGACAGACACTTCAAACTCCAGGAAGCAGGGCTTGCCCCTGACCATGCTGCGGCAGGCTCTCAGTGTCTCCCTGTCTATGGGAATTTCTGTGGTAAAGATGTCCCCTGTCTTCCCATCTACACGCAGGTATGGAGCGCCCACCTCTAGCTTGTAAAGGTGACCAGAGTCTGGCAGGCCCTGGTCTGATGCCAGGCTGCCTATCAGCGTGCTGGGCGGCTGCTCCTCCTGGACACGGTACAGGATACCAGCCTCAGCCCAACCACAGAAATCCAACACTAGGACCCACAACAAAACCGCTCCCAAGTGCAGTTCCATGAAGTCCATCACCAGATTACTTGCCTGCAAAGAAAGAGAAAAAAAATTACTTACATTTTTTACTTGGGCTTAAGGTTTATCAGATATATTTAATGTGCTCTGAAAACAACAGTTATTCAACAGCCAAAGTTATACATGCAGTACAACATGTTTTCTCCCAAGCGCACCATTGTCACTGTAAAAATGTTTGACTCTCAAAAGTTTATATATAACAGGGCCTTTTCCAAAATGCCAATTTTTGCAGTTATTGAAACACAATGGTTCAGATGTTGGAGCTTTTCTCCTCGTCTTAGTGCTGTACAGGGAACATATAGAGAGCAATGAGCACTCAAGCTTATATTTTGAAATCAACAATTTAACCATTAGGGATGATAATGTCAGCAGCTCTGAATTTCAGATGATTTCCCCTCCGTAATTTTTGCCACATTAATTAAACCCATTGAAAATGTAGCTCTTTCAGCAGTTTGATACTGTTTTCAATCACTAACACAGATCTTCAGCACAGTGCTGAGGATATMAAAAATGACAAAAGCCAGTATTGAAAACGTATGTAATACATATTTGATTTCCAGAGCTTACACAGAAGTGAAAGTAAGTAAAGTGAAAGAGGCCCAGTGTACATTACAGCAGCTGTACAATACAATGCAGATCCAATGCACAAGCCTTAAAGAGCTTGTAGAGTGCGATGGTTCAAGGTTAGAGAGCCTCCTAGACATMATTAAATGTGTACAGAAGCAGCTTGTGGACCCAACACCACAGAAMAGATCCAACACCGTTGAAAAAAAACACACATTATGTTTCTTAACCTCGAAGACATGATGTAACGACGAGACTGAAAGCTTCAGAATCTGACTGAWCGAATACTAGAGCGATACTAGAGAGGTCTGTTCCACCCAAGGCTCCAGGTGCAGCACCCAGAGTCTCCCAGAGGCAGCCACACACCATTGTTTGGCTTCATGTGGAACATGTTGCAGATTAGGCCTGGCCTACGCCTTATCACAAAATACAGCTTTACTTTAGAGCTGATGAGATATCCATCCTACTCTGCTGTTATGGCCTAATTTACACATTGTAATGTTCATGTTTTATTTCTAACCTGCTATGCCTCCTCATTAATCACTACCCRCTAGTTTAACTTCTGMTTTGATCCATATCTCCAAGCAAAATAATTCACTATTTTTGGAGCCTGCAAATAATTTCAGACTTTAATTATTTGCTGCATGAGAGTTCTAGCAGTATGTATCAGAATTCTACACCTCCTTGCATGTAACATTGTTCCAAAGCAGAGCAAAGCAAATACGTGTTCAAACTAAACAGCAAAACACAAGCATGTATAGAAATCCAATTAGAAATCCAATTCTTCTGAATCCAATAAGATTGGAAGTGCAGGTTATTGATGCGCTAATTGCTTAGTTATTGATGTGTCCCTTTTTACATTTGCAGGGCAGCCTCCAATCAATGTGGATTGAATGATAGCTTGTGAGGTAAAAGCATGATTATAAAGTACAATGTAAAGCACCATTTTTGAAACCATAGACTACAACTACACACAAACTAAATATGTTGCAATCTATTGAGATGTAACATATAAATGACATCGGAGGAGATCAGAGAAGATATTACTTTTCTAGCCTGATATAGACCATGCGGTGACAATGTGGAGACAGATTTAAAGGCAAAGAGAGCTAGGTAATCTAAAGTGCATTATCATCCTGCATATCCACCCTCGCTGATAAAGACAGTCATCAAGTTCAAAAGTTATGATCCAATACAATGTCTCCTTAAAAATTGTTGTCCCCCACAATGAAATCGGGGAGGGGACTGTGGATCGGTCTCCGTTCGTCCCAYCGTCCGTTTACTTTACTAAGGAGCATGATGAGAGCTGCAGTGAACTGAGCTACTGTACTAGAAAGATCTAAACGAGATGGCCTCTATGCCTTTTGTAGATAGACCTAATAGTAATCATAAACAAGCCGCATCCTCCTCCAAGTCAGCCATCCATTTGCAAACAATAGACCTAATATCCAGAACGACAGTACTGTATTAACTAACGTGATAATAATTCAAAAGCTTCTTGGATGACTTGTCTAAAACAGATCCAAAGAGATCCCAAATACTAGAAGCTAAAATAAATCCTAATAAATAAATACTACCCTCTAAATTAAGCTAAATCCTATAATACCCACCCCCAATAAGTGTCAGGAGTCTCCATACAGTGAATGAATGTCTCTAAGAGGTCATTTAAAGTCTCCTTAATAAAGCACCAACCACACTTCCCTTTAGATAAGAGACTCTCCAAACACTCATTAGAAGTGATCACATCATCACTTACAAGGAGATAATTACAACAATAGTCTTTCAACAGTCTCTTCTCCAGATCAGGTACACAAACATTGTATTCTGTATGAGTGTGTGGACTGTAGCAACTCGGATTATAGTCACACATCCATTGTCAGGAAGTCTATGGAACCCAACCTCAATTCCAGATTAGAGGCTATAGGCTACACCAAGTAACAAACGTAGTTTACTCATACCTATGAGTGGACTCTACTCCACTGAAGAGTCTAAGCCTAGTTTCCATTTCAGATAAGAGTCTATACGCTTTCGTATAACAGATAAGAGCAGAAACACAATTACAACTCAACCTGGACTGCAATGAAGCGTGCTTTTGAGGGCCGCAGCACTGCAAATTGGGAGCATCCCCTCAACAAGGGTGAGTTCAACAGCACTGGAATTTTGGAAAAGCCAGAGCGGGTAATGAGGGAAATGGCTTGTGCGATATTCAGCAAAGAAAATAAATGAAAAAAATCTCCTGCAATTGTGATATTAAATTACTCATGCGGTTCCAGCTGTTTTACAAGTTAACATTAATAAAACATAATCCCAGAGTTCAGAATCTGTATAAAAGTGGATTTCTATCATATTGAGTGAGACAAAATATTTGAAGAAGAATATCAGCTACTCAGACCATAGCAATAGCCATTACTTGGTCAGAAAAGCAACCCAGGGATTCTGTGTGTTGAGTTGTGCTCTGAAATCATGTCTTTCCATTCATCAAAATGCCATAGAGATTATAACCTTTGGCATGCAGTGAAAAATTATAGACATGAAAATGATCTTATCCTGATGTTTGTCAGCTATTTTCAWTATCAGCTGCAGCACGAGCAGCTTTTATCAACAGCTTGTACAAGCCATTCTGGTGACATCTGTCTTCCGTGTGTCTTCCGTGTGGCAGTGACCTTTTCTCTTCCCCCACAGCCTGTTCACTGAAAGATCATGATCATCAACAGGTTATGGGATGAGCCTCACCAGCTATGCATCATTAACTGACTCATCATTCCTCTGCTTCACAATGATTGCATTCCAAATATACAGTACAGTAGGCCTATATTGCTATGGAGCTAACGGTTTTCATTCCTTGGMTTTATGCCACATGGCAACACATTTCTCTTTAAATCACCCTGTTACTGTCACGATCGTCGTAAGCATACTCGGACCAACGTGCAGCGTGATCTGCGTTCCACATATTTATTGGAGTGAAACGCACACAAAAAACAATAAAGAATAAACGATAGGTGAAGCTCATGCAGTGCTCACAGGCAACTACAYAGAAACAAGATCCCACAAAACACAGTGGGGAAATGGCTGCCTAAATATGATCCCCAATCAGAGACAACGATAAACAGCTGCCTCTGATTGGGAACCATACCAGGCCAACATAGAAATAACCACACTAGATTACCCACCCTAGTCACACCCCGACCTAACCAAAATAGAGAATAAAAGGCTCTCTATGGTCAGGGCGTTGAGATTGCCTGCAATGACAACAAGCTCAGTCCGATGATGCTGTGACACATCGTCCCAGACTACGACGGACCCTCCACCTCCAGATCGATCCGGCTCCAGAGTACAGGCCTCGGTGTAACGCTCATTCCTTTTGACGATAAACACAAATTAGACCATCACCTCTGGTGAGACAAAAGCGCGACTCATCAGTGAAGAGCAGTTTTTGCCAGTCCTGTCTGGTCCATCGACTGTGGGTTTGTGCCCATAGGCGACATTGTTGCCGGTGATGTCTGGTGAGGATCTGCCTTACAACATTACAACAGGCCTACAAGCCCTCAGTCCAGCCTCTCTCAGCCTACTGCGGACAGTCTGAATACTGATGGAGGTATTGTGCGTTCCTGGTGTAACTCGGGCAGTTGTTGTTGCCATACTGTACCTGTCCCGCAGGTGTGATGTTCGGATGTACCGATCCTGTGCAGGTGTTGTCATACGTGGTCTGCCACTGCGAGGATGATCAGCTGTCCGTCCTGTCTCCCTGTAGCACTGTGTTAGTCGTCTCACAGTACGGTCATTGCAATTTATTGCCCTGGCCACATCAGCAGTCCTCATGCCTCCTTGTAGCATGCCTAAGGCACGTTCAAGCAGATTAGCAGGGATCCTGGGCATCTTTCTTTTGGTTTTCAGACTCAGTAGAAAGGCCTCTTTAGTGTCTTAAGTTTTCATAACTGTGACCTTAATTGCCTACTGTCTGTAAGATGTTTGTGTCTTAACGACCGTTTCACAGGTGCATGTTCATTAATTGTTTATGGTTTATTGAACAAGCATGGGAAACAGTGTTTAAACCCTTTACAATGAAGATCTGTGAAGTTATTTGGATTTTTACAAATTACCTTTGAAAGACAGGGTCCTGAAAAAGAGACGTTTCTTTGTTTGCTATATATATATATATATGTATATGTGTGTGTAAGGTATGCGTAACTGGCTGCAGGGAAGTCAGGCGCAGGAGAGCAAAATTGGGTAGCAAACGGAGCCCTTAATTACGGCGAACAGACACACGGCACTAAGAACAATAAACAAATACGGGTTGACATAACCCGGCGCAAACCAGTCTGACGTACACATACACATAACAACAAACAATTCCACACACAGACATGGGGAGGAACAAAGGGTTAAATAAACGTCAAATAATGAGGGAATGTAAACCAGGTGTGCGGGAAAACAAGAAAATCGAAAATTAAAAGTGGATCGGCGATGGYTAGAAGACCGGTGAAGTCGACCGCCGAACGCCGCCTTAACAAAGAGAGGAACCGACATCGGCGGAAGTCGTGACAATATATATATACACTGCTCAAAAAAATAAAGGGAACACTTAAACAACACAATGTAACTCCAAGTCAATCACACTTCTGTGAAATCAAACTGTCCACTTAGGAAGCAACACTGATTGACAATAAATTTCACATGCTGTTGTGCAAATCCAATAGACAAAAGGTGGAAATTATAGGCAATTAGCAAGACACCCCCAATAAAGGAGTGGTTCTGCAGGTGGTGACCACAGACCACTTCTCAGTTCGCTAAATGCTTCCTGATGAGACGGAGTCTACAACCCACACAAGTGGCTCAGGTAGTGCAGCTCATCCAGGATGGCACATCAATGCGAGCTGTGGCAAGAAGGTTTGTTGTGTCTGTCAGCGTAGTGTCCAGCGCATGGAGGCGCTACCAGGAGACAGGCCAGTACATCAGGAGAGTGGATGAGGCCGTAGGAGGGCAACAACCCAGCAGCAGGACCGCTACCTCCGCCTTTGTGCAAGGAGGAGCACTGCCAGAGCCCTGCAAAATGACCTCCAGCAGGCCACAAATGTGCATGCCCTGATCACGCCCTGATCTGTTTCACCTGTCTTTGCGATTGTCTCCACCCCCTCCAGGTGTCGCCAATCTTCCACATTATCCCCTGTGTATTTACACTGTGTTATCGGTTTGTCTGTTGCCAGTTTGTCTTGTTTGTCAAGTTTACCAGCGTTTGTCCTGTCAGCACCTGTCTTTTCCAACCTCTTTTTCTGCCCTCCTGGTTATTGACCCTTGCCTGTCCTGACCCTGAACCCCGCACGCTGACCATTCTGCCTGCCCCTGACCCTACCTGCCGTCCTGTACCTTTTCCCTTATCTGGATTTCCGATCTCTGCCTGACCTGACCCTGAGCCTGCCTGCCGTTCTGTACATTTGCCTCTGTTGCTTGTAAACAAATATTGTTACTTCGACACGGTCTGCATCTGGCTCTTACCTTATCCTGATAAGCACAGCTGAAAACTGTTGTCCTGATTAAAGAAGCAATAAAACTGGCCTTCTTTAGACTAGTTGAGTATCTGGAGCATCAGCATTTGTGGGTTCGATTACAGACTCAAAATGGCCAGAAACAAAGACTTTTTTCTGAAACTTGTCAGTCTATTCTTTGTTCTGAGAAAGGAAGCTATTATATGCGAGACATTGCCAAGAGACGGAAGATCTCGAACAACTCCTTCACAGAACAGCGCAAACTGGGTCTAACCAGAGTAGAAAAGAGGAGTGTGCACACTGAGCAAGAGGACAAGTACATTAGAGTGTCTAGATTGAGAAACAGACGCCACACAAGTCCTCACCTGGCAGCTTCATTAAATAGTACCCGCAAAACACCAGTCTCAACATCAACAGTGAAGAGGCGACTCCGGGATGCCGGACTCAGATTTGTATATTGTATATATATACATTTTTTGCATTATGTGTGTATTGTTCTGTATTGCTCGGTATTACTGCACTGTTGGAGCTAGAAACACAAGCATTTCACGCCACCTACGATAACATCTGCGAATCTGTGTACAGGACCAATATTGACATTTTCAGAGCTGATCAGATTGGTCAAATGACCAATTAGTTAAAAAAATATCTTTGCCTGTCGGCAGCCCAATTCTGATATTCTCCCCCCCCCCCCACCCCCCCCCCATCACTAACTGTTTTTTTGACCCAATCAGATCAGCTCTGAAAAATATATTGTTAAAAAATCTAAGACCAATTAGCGGAAGATCAGATTTGGGCTGCCTGTGAAAACACAGCCTTAGATTCTCAGACTAAACTAATTCCTGTAGAGCTAGTTTATAGACTTCATATCGATTTGAGTAGCCAGCCTATAGACTGTATATGCCTATTGACAAGACAACAATAATGTATTAGCTAATCACCAAGAGAATAAATCCTTACCCATACTCTGCCCATGTGTATTGTTGGTCAATATATGTGRGAGGTGTAGCCCCTATGAAGGTACAGTATGGACAGAACATAGGTGTGAATCACTAATGAAATGCTTCCARTCTCTGTAAAATAAAATGATGCACTGAAGAGCTGCGTCTTGAGTCATGTATAACAAATCATTCATTGTTAAAATTMGTTTTAATATATTTGGGCTGGTAATCTTGATAGGCGATGCCAAACGAATATGGTCTGTATGTCTGGTCAGTATCTCCGATAGGAGATCTCTTGCCCTCACTGCGGGAAGTGGTGGGGGGGGGGGTAGAGTGATGACTCCATACCTTTAAGAGCTTTTAGTCACACAAGTGTCTGATTCAAGCTCTTGCACCTGCTTAATCGGATTCTCGGGAAACGAACTAATGGGCAGTGGTTTGCATTATCAATATTTTAATGTGTAAACATGTACACTAGGCTATTTAGTGACTGACTGTATGTAGCCTTATCTGTATAGAACTAGGTGGATTACCAGCATTTGGTTATTTGTTTTTTGGATATAACACAGATGCTGACCTAAAAACAAATGTATTAGCAATTATGCCTAMAGCAATTAATGATCTTAACATCAGGCATAATAACCCATTYAGAAATAGAGAAAGAACGGCTGATTTTTAGYTTAAACATGACATACTGCAGAAGCATTTCTCTTGGATGGCATTATTCTGGTTTTATGCAAATATATTTACCTTTGCCAAAGACTTAGGATCCTCTTCCCCGGTGGTCTTCCGCGTAACACAAATCTTGCCTGGGTTTAGTGTTGTTTTTCCTTCTGTCGTCCCAGAGGCAGGTATCTAACCCTCAAACCTCAGTCTCAATGAATGATTTCAAATACTGTATCACGAAGACGAAAAAATCCCCAGTTGAGAGAAAATCCATTAGGACCATAGATAACTTGTCATTTAAATTCGAGGAATTCATTCCCATGTCATTATGCAGCCATCAATGTTACCACTGGCAAAAAAACGCTATTTTTATGACCGAGAAAAATACCACAAATCAAGCTATCAAGATATTTTTTTCGTTTTTATAGATAGTCAATAGTAATGAACTCTTTAGGATTCTGGCCGTGACGTTCTATTGCTTTTCTCTACTCTAAAATARTGTTGCAACTGCACCTTAACGAAGATATGCGCTCATCTTTGACGTATGGTACAAGTTTCTCAACCATTGCGAAATACAGATTCAACGAAAACGCTTTTAAAATGTCACTAATTTGTCTTCATCACAGAACAGAATATGTCGCCGAGAGGAGTAGCCTAAACGAAGCACGTTTGCTATGAGAAAGCCAGTTGGGATCATTTTTCAACACTTGCTCGCTCTGCTCTCTAGACCGCGCATCAGAGCGTAGGAGGAGGTGGAGCTCCAGCCACGGAACCGCTCTCAGTCTCAGCAACTTCTCATCCACATCACTTTATGCCACAGGCTGAACACTGGACAATGACTTGAGACTTACACTGGGATTTTATCAACTACCGAAATYATAATGTTGGAACTTCCACACTAGGCTATATGTTAAAAGAAAGGGTGGCTGAAATTAATTCTTATTTTAGGCTACTTAACCTCATACATTATTGGTTATATATTCCATCTACAGAAGGGTGTTTCTAGATGGATAGGTTCCAGATGTGATGTTATGCATCAATAACCTCATGATAAATGTTTTTCACAAACTTCGAAAAACCTCTACTCACATATGTGATTATTTACTTGTTGATATATTAAATTTATCAGCTTTTGGCATTAGTTTGAGTATAATGGAATCCAATTCAACAGAGAAAAGCACAAGGGGTGCTTTTTGCTCTTTTGGCGCCACCCTGAGGTGACTAGTTTATAGGGAGAAACATAATTAATATACCATGCTGCCATCTTGTCTAAAATAATAAAAATAGGCAGGCTACTGTATACATGGAATCTTTATTTGATTTGATGATTCGTTGGGGCAGTGTATCTATAGCCCAGTCATGTGTCTCCTAGTCCCCATTTTATGAAAGGGTAGCACATCAGTGGTCTCTGTGAACAAACAATTTGCAACAGGTTCTTAACCAAGGCATTGCATTGCTGAACCTCACAAACTCCTAATACTGTGAGTTATCAATTAAARGATGCAGGTGGGTTTAGTTACATAACATTGCTTTGGGCTATAAATCAYCATTACTCAATGGGGAACACCATGTCTCTCTCAACAGCCCAGCCTCTCAGTCCTCCACCCACACTCCTTCCTTGCCACTGACACCAGTGATCATAGCTGCTGAGCATAAGCAGTGGCACAGGAACAATGAGTCAAACACAATGCTCTGACACAAAGGAGAGTCCTGAACGTCTTACTCTGGAGGAAACATTATTTCCCCTCTTTCCACCCCTGGTAAAAGCAGCCTTTATCAGAGTTCACATCTCTGATCGACACTCCTCCTCCAGTCTCTCATTAGCTGCAAACAAACCGCTGTTGGGTTACCTCTCCAGGGTACTCATTAGGGGCTGCCACTCAAATGCACAGCRGCCCGCAGCCAATCGCGGCAAAGCTTCCACCCACACACACCGGAGGGGTCAGAAGTGACATGTTACCAAAATTCAGGTCTTAAACTATGTCTGACTCTCACACTGTTATTCTTAAAACATTTGCATGTCTGACTCCAAGCCCCCAAACATTGGCTGGTGGTGATGACCTCTGGAGAAGGACAGACACGTATAGGTTACGTTAATGAGCAGAAACACCTGTGGGTGGACATGATAGGTCCTGCCTGGTGATCTCTCACTTTCTCAATGTAAAATAGTTGCCATCCAGTCATGTGTGCCCACCTGTTGATGAGGGTGTTTTGTATTCCTAATGAAGGTGTTAATTATGACCACTGTTTTGTCCAGTCAGTCAATCATTTCATTTAGAAAATACAACAACCCACCTCTTCTGCGCATCTGAGTTTAAGTTTGCTCTTGAGAACCCAAGGGGGGTATACCCTTGCTTGGCTACCCAGACTCTTTGCTCCGGCCAAATGCTACGCCATACCCACGGACGTCAGTTTCTTCTCCGCAATGACTCTGGATCTGAGTATCTCAAAGAGAGGGAAAACATTGTAATATTTTGTGAATCACAAACAAAGCTGTTTGATTATGCCTTTGTTCAGAGAGGAGATGGGTTTGACATTTCAGCACACAATATACCTTTGCACTCGAACAGGAGAATAGATTTCTTAATGAAAAATGTTTGATTGTCTCTTGCAATGTGTCTTTATCACAAAGGGCTATTTCATGCAAGARCTTTGTCGATTTGTTTAAAATGTATAATTCACTAACAATTTGAAGGGAATTCAAGAGTTTGTGTTAGTGCTTCATTGTACAGTTTGCTACACCTTCCTGCTAATGATTCAGACATTACACTGTAAAATGGTAACTACACCCCCATCATCATCGACGGGGCCGCAGTGGAGAGGATCAAGAGCGTGAAGTTCCTCAGTGTTCACATCACTGAGGACTTAACATGGTCCTCTTACACCAACACAGCTGTGAATAAGGTACGACAGTGCCTCTTCTCCCTCAGGACACTGAAACGATTTAGCATGGCCCCTCAAAGAGGTTAAGAACATTTACAGTTGCACCATCGAGACCATCCTGACTGGTTGTATTACCGTCTGGTATGGCAACTGCACCGCCCTTGACCGGAAGGCCCTACAGAGGGTGGTGCGAACAGCCCAGCACATCACTGGGGGTGAGCTCCCAACCATCCAGGACGTCCAGGCGGTATCTAAGAAAGGCCAGAAAAACTGCCAAAGACGCCAACCACCCGAGAGATGGACTGTTCTCCATGCTCCCATCCAGAAGGTGGTACCAGGGAATCAAGGCTCAGACCAACAGAGTCCTAAAAAGTTTCTATCTCTGGCCATAATATTGTTAAATGGCTAACAACTACTGCTCCCCCACACCTATGCTGCTGCTAAAATTATTATTGATTAGATTTAGTACTACCACTACACTGCTGTTCATTAAATATTGATTGCCATTACCATTAGTGTATATCTATTTATGCTGCTACTTTTCACTATTGCTCCTGTTTACATGTATATATTATTGCAAGTATTTAGATATTCCTGCTACAAGTCACTTTTCAGCCCTGTTTACATGTACTGTATATCTGCCTATCACACACACACTCACCACCACGCAAACACCACCACGCAAACACCACGCAAACACCCACCCACCACTTATGCTACTGCCATGCTGTGTACTATTAGTATTATTATCTATCCTGTTACCTATCACTTTCTTCCTAATCCCTGCCTATACCGCATGTCTAGCTCACTACTCCAGTATCTCTGCACATTGTACATTTGGTACTGGCACTGACCCTGTATATAGCTTCCTCTCTTTTTGTTGTTGTTGTTTTTTATTATTAGTTGATATTGAATACTGCACTGTTGGGTAGGGCTTGCATGTCACTGTACTTGTGCATGTGACAAATAATACCTGAACATCATAGTTACCTAATAATGTGAATTTGTTTCCTCTCAAACCTAGACTGTGGGACAGGGTACCATTGAAAGTGCACTTTTTGCTCATTCTAGTCAGTCAACATCAATTTGCGCAATCTCTTGGCATTAGTGATCACAACTGAAATTAAGATATTGTTTTGGACTGGCAAAAGGAGAGGGAGAGAGATGAGTGCAGAAGTGGAAACCATAGCTGACGGTTCAGGCAGAATTGGGTCTGACAGGACAAGGGATGAGACAGTGGCTGGTTTGATCTCTTGATTAGCCACTTGAAATACTACAGTGCTGTTTGATTCTCCACACAGCTCTCCTGATGTCCYCATATCTGCATATTATGAGAGGAGGCCCAAAGGAAGGGAAGAGAGCAACACATTAGAACAGAAACAGAGARCATGTGTTGCTCTCCCTTGTTTTTCTCCCAATTGGAGACCCGGTTTCCCGAGAGCGATTAAATTTAGGCTCACAAGTGTTTTAAGTGCAACTTCCCTACAACGGCAGAAGATGTAACAGCTTTCTCCATTCAAATCTTACCTAACATTACAATTATTTCACAATACTGACGACAATTCAGCTCCTAGAGAGATGTTGCCACCTACGTCTGCAAATATTGAGGCAGCTTATTCTAATGCTTACCCAATAAAAATGCACTAAAWAAACAATTTCACATCATTGCGCACGTTAGACTACACATCATTAAATATATTGAGACACATTACAGACAGTAGCTTACAAATAGAACTCAATTGATTAAACATAAATGTATTTCAGTGTGATTGAAATCGCTAGGCCTATAGCCTACTGTTTATGTTTAATGCAGTTATTTCGGTTTTCATTTGAACATATTTTTATACGTTACTTGTTTGTATCAATTGCAAAGAAATTGGCAACTTTGTATTATAATCAACTTTTTTCTGAAGTTATGGCATCAGAGAGATGGATAAACCATGTGATTCTATGTTTATCGGAGATCTTCTGTGTAGAAAGTGACGTGGGAGTTCAAAAAAGCATCTAACAACGCACTTAGCTGTTCTACAAGAGGTCTGAGGCACGCGTTAGATTAAGAGTGTTTAAGTGCAACATTAATAACAGTGGTTTTGGGAAACAGCTTGGAGATTTAACGATGCTCCCACGAAGGTTCTAACGATGAACTTAGCCTTAAGATGCTTTTGGGAAACCGGTACCGTYACCGGGACTATGTCCCACTCAACCGCCAATGACTTTGCAACCAGAGGGGGACCATACTTGTGAGTCTGGTTGAATACGTCTGTTCAGCATKTCTCCCTACTCATGCATGTTTTCCTCTCCCCTCTCTATCATCTGCATTGGACCGGACCATGGGTTGGGTTCCACAGACGCTTGATGACAACGGAACGACTATATCTCTGGGACTGAACATATGGTTGGTGTGAATGCGTGTGTGAATGGTGTGAACCCAAGATAGTTGTTTGATTAAAAATATTTTTAAATATTCATAACCTTGTCTGTGTGGTGGCCTGGGACCTAAGAAATCTGTTTTTGACATCCCTTGAAGGTCTCAACGCACTTAAATGACACATGGTGATTCTCCAAATGAGTTTGCCTTCAGCATTCCACCAGCCCACTCTATGTGAGCCAATGAATAGCCTTCACAGATCTGTGCTTTAATGCCTGTTCAGTTTAAATGTGAAGAAAGACTATCCTTGATTCATGCTAAATGGTTATAGGGAACTAATCTATACAGGTTCTGCAGATGGCATGCGGGGGTTGTATTGTGTCAAGGTACAGTATGTATGGTAGGAGCCAGTAGAGGCGGGTGTTATTCTGTTTATCTCGGGGCTAGTGTCATAAGGTTGTGTCATGTCCAAACAGGCATGTAGTTATGCGCCAAGCAGTGTGTCGAACAGCTTGAGTAAGCAAACAAGGTTGAAAAGGAAGAGGGAGAGGGCATGAGTGAATTATCACTGAAAATGACACTTTATCACACAAAACACACACACCAGTCTAATGCTCATTTATTTCGGCAGAGAGACAGACATCCRACAAACTATTTTTCAATATGCTTCCGTTGTGTTTGGGTTACTACAAACTGTATTGTGCATAGTGTATTTTAGCACTCTATCAAATAGGCAGAGAAATTAGAAAAAATGTCTCATTGTCATCCAACCAAATAWGAATAGGCAGCAAAAACAGTGGAAGTTTCTTAGAATGACTATAAAACGGTAAGTTTGGATCCTGGACGTTGATTGGTTGATAGCCGTTATTTATTTATGATAATTAAYGCATGACACCATAATGCCATAATTACATTTCAAGTCTCAATGAGCATCCACAGCCCAGCCAGACATTTATTAACTTAATCTCCCACGAAAAAAAGTGTGTAGACAATATTTCCCCATGCTTCTTGCCTAGCATTTGGTTTGGTACAGTGGGGTTAATATATATGTCACGCCCTGATCTTAGTTCCTTTTTTATGCCTCTATTTTGGTTTGGTCAGGGCGTGAGTTGGGGTGGGCATTCTATGTTTTCTATTTCTATGTGTTTGACCTGGTATGGTTCCCAATCAGAGGCAGCTGTCTATCGTTGTTCTGATTGAGAACGCAATACTTAGGTAGCCTGTTCCCACCTGTGTTTGTGGGTAGTTGTTTTCTGTTTTGTGTGTCTTCACCTTACGGAACTGTTTCGTTTTTTAAATGTATTCTATTAAAATGTGAACACTTACCACGCTGCACCTTGGTCTCCTCCATTTGATGATCGTTACAATATAAGCCTTGCTGTGTGCCTATCCGATCTGTGTAACATGTTGCTTTTTTTTGTTATACCCACCCCCTATGCTTGCGTTGTATATTTATTTATTGCAGTTTTACAGCAAATTACCTGCAATTCTACACATTTTGCCATGACTTATGTCATGTTAATATGATATGTGAGTGACTAACAAAATCAATCGTGAWCCCCTGAAGGTCAGGGCTCCTGGGCACATGCCCTGCGTTCCCAGTTGGTAATTTGGTGATAATTACTACAAGTTCAGATAGCTGGCTAGACTAATTTAAAAATCTAAAACATTTTAACTGACATTTGATAATTGAATGACTGTCAGTAAGTGACATATAAAAAGAGGARAACTGCTGATACACAACCAAAATTTCGAAATTACACCTTGTGTATTCTACTATTCTAACTCTCAACAGTAAGATGAGACACCGACTGAGTTCCTAACATTTTTTACATTCGGTGACCTCATTTGTAGCTTCGGTCCTGCTTTGTGCTGACAACTTCTCTGATCCAGGCAAATTAATTTATCAGGATCATTGTAATGAATACAGTGCCTTCGGAAAGTATTCAGACCCCTTGACTTCTTCCACATTTTTTTACTTTACAGCCTTATTCACAAATATACTAAATCTAAAAAAAAACATACATTATTTACATAATTATTCAGATCCTTTGCTAAGACACCTGAAATTGAGCTCAGCTGCATTCTGTTTCTATTGATCATCCTTGAGATGCTTCTACAACTTGGAGTCCACCTGTGGTAAATTCAATTGATTGGACATGATTTGGAAAGGCACACACAGTTGACAGTGCATGTCAAAGCAAAAACCAARCCATGAGGTCAAAGGAATTGTCCAGAGAGCTCCGAAACAGGATTGTGTCGAGGCACAGATCTGGCGAAGAGTACCAAATAATGTATACAGGATTGAAGGTCCCCAAGAACACAGTGGCCTCAATCATTCTTAAATKGAAGAAGTTTGGAACCACCAAGAGTCTTCCTAGAACTGGCCACCCAGTAAAACTGAGCAATCGGGGAAGAAGGGCTTTGGTCAGGGAGGAGCTCTAGAGTTCCTCTGTGGAGATTGGAGAACCTTCCAGAAGGACAACCATCTCTGCAGCACTCCACCAATCAGGCCTTTATGGTAGAGTGGCCAGACGGAAGCCACTCCTCAGGAAAAGGCACATGACATCCTGCTTGGAGTTTGMCAAAAGGCACCCAAAGACTCTCAGACCATGAGAAAAAATATTCTCTGGTCTGATGAAACCAAGAATGAAATMTTTGGCAGAATACCAAGCGTCATGTACGGAGGAAACCTGGCACCATCCCTACGGTGAAGCATGGTGGTGGCAGCATCATTCCGTGGGGATRTTTTTCAGCGGCAGGGACTGGGAGACTAGTCAGGRTCGAGGCAATGGATCAGGGCTCCCGAGTGGCGCAGCAGTSTAAGACACTGCATCTCAGTGCTTGAGGCGTCACTACAGACACCCAGGCTGTATCACAATCRGCTATGATTGGGAGTCCCATATGTCAGCGCACAAWTGGCCCAGAGCCGTCCGCGTTTGGCCGGTGTAGGCTGCCATTGTAAATAACAATATGCTCGTAACTGGCTTGCCTTGTTAAATAAAGGTTAAATAAATAAAAAAAGTATAATTTAAAGATGAATGGAGCAAAGTACAGAGAGATCCTTGATGAGCACTCAGGACCTCAGACTGGGGCAAAGGTTCACCTTCCAACACGACAACGACCCCAAGCACACAGCCAAGACAACACAGGAATGGCTTTGCGACAAGTCACTTAATGTCCTTGAGTGGCCCAGCCAGAGCCCGAACTTGAACCCGACCGAACATCTCTGGAGAGACCTGAAAATAACTGCAGTAACTTTCCCCATCCAACCTTACATAGCTTGTGAGGATCTGCAGARAAGAATGGGAGAAACTCATACCYAAGAACACTCGAAGCTGTAATCGCTGTCAAAAGTGCTTCAACAAAGTACTGAGTAAAGGGTTTGAATACTTATGTAAATGTGATAGTTTTTTTATTGATTTATAAATCAGCAAAAATGTCGAAAAATATGTTTCTGCTTTGTCATTATGGGGTATTTTGTGTACATATTTTTTTTAAATTAATTTTAGAATAAGGCTGTAACGTAACAAAATGTGGAAAAAGTCAAGGGATCTGAGTACTTTCCGAAGGCACTGCATATCCAAAGAATTGGCAATAGAAACAAAGGTCAAACAAATGAAAATGCACATAGTTTGCTGTCATTTCAGCTWCTTGAAGTGATTGTGTGTTAGGCAAACGAGATGTGTCATTATCCTAGCTATCCTCCATAACTATCTTATTGGCTCGACAATCAGCGATATGTTGCCTATATATGAATGATGTATTAAATCATTATTTATTGAAGTTCTTGTCTTTCCTTTTTGTGCAATTCTACAAGATGATTTACAAGAGATGTCGTTAGATCTGAAGCAAAGCAAAGCAAATCTAATTTTATTGGTCACATACACATACTTAGCAGATGTTATTGCGGGTGTAGYGAAATGCTTGTGTTCCTAGCTCCAACAGTGCAGTAGTATCTAACAATTCACACAAAATACACATATCTAGAAGTAAATAATGGAATTAAGAAATATAAATATTAGGTTGAGCAGCCTAATATGGATTATATTATGACAAGCAGCCAACCACAGGTCTGCCAAAATCAATACCATTATTACATGAGTATGCTGTCAGCACCAAGCACACTGATTAAATGTATTGCATGCCAATCATGCTCATGGATCATGCAAGACAATCAGGTTAAATATCAATGTAAGAGTTACTCCTAGTAATCATACTCCCGTGTTGTCGTGAAAAAAACAAATGGAATGTGTGAATGTTCTATTGATTTCCTTTCCTCATATGACACATTAATTATCAGTTTAGTAGTGTGTGGGGGGGGGGGGCTTGGCAGGGAAATCCCTGATTGACAGCTTCAAAGGTTGAATGATTTACCCACTAATCTGTTCAGCAGCTGTCGATCATTAATTACCTTGCCTCACATGCTGTTGGGCACATACACACACGCCTCCCTTTTCTAAAGACAACCACAGAGCCTTGGTGGGAGAAGCTTGGCAGTGAATAAAAGACCATGGGATGAAGAATGGCGGAAGGATGGGAGAAGACAGAACTAGAYGAGGAGGCACCAAAAGACTCAATGAGAGTGTGTTAGTCTAGCAGGGAGACAGATGTGTATGGTCTTTTTCCTGTAATATCTGAAACAGAACTTCCCTAGACTGGGGTGATTGCTTTACCAGCCGACARCAGCCCCTGACCATTACTCTTGCTGAGAAACGTCATGTCAGGGCAGCCAGATGAGGTTTTAAATGACCGTCACTTCTCCTATTTCAAATGGTCTCATGTTATGGCATCCTATAGGAATTAATTKTATTTACTAGCTGCTTTCCTATATGGGGCCCAAATATAAACTTGATCAAAGCAGGGGGAGGCAGGTTTGGCCTTGTCATGGTGGGACCAGTGTGGTGTARGGCTATAGTACAAACACTAAATAGCCACTACAAAAGTGGAAAGGGTAAAACCATGTGCTGCTCCTCTACCCCACCTCTGATTAATTAAAATTGAAATACGTATCAGGTATCAAGGTAAGTCCCAAGTGCAGACTGTGACGTAACAATGTTTATTGTAAAAACAGGGGCAGGCAAACGACAGGTCAAGGCAGGCAGGGGTTGATAATCCAGAGTAGGAGCAAAGGTACAGGACGGCAAGCTCAGGGTCAAGGACAGGCAGAGTGGTCAGGCAGGCTGGTCCAGGGTCAGGACAGGCAAGGCAAGGGTCAAAAACCAGGAGGATGAGGAAAAAGAGAGGCTGGGAAAAGACAGGAGCTGACAGGACAACCGCTGATAAGCTTGACAAACAAGACAAACTGGCACAGACAGACAGAAAAYACAGATATAAACACCCAGAGGATAAGTGGGGAAGTTGGGCAACACCTGGAGGGGGTGGAGACAAGCACAAGGACAGGTGAAACAGATCAGGGCATGACAATAAGCTTTAATGAGCACGGGGCATTTCCTCAGCCAAGAACAGGACAATGTGGATGAAGAATAGCCTAGTTAAGGTGGAATTGTTGTTGGAAGGAGTTTGAACATGAAGGGGGGGCTTTTTAATAGGACCATTTTGAGAGTAGGAGGATAATTTAGATCAGTTGAAGAAACCTAGAAAGACTGAGTGGAATGCCACTTTCRATAATCAGATAAGTGGCCCATGAAAAGGGTATGCGAGGGGCATTAGACCACGTATTATTAAACCATAGTTAAATGTTTAGAGAGAGCGCGAGATCCTGAGGCTTCTGAGAAGGAGTGGTCTCTGAAGCCTTTTGGATCAAAAAGAGTGGTCTAAAAATAAACATGTACATGACATAAGGTAAGCAGAACACAAAATGCTACAGCCACATTGTGATCAGTGGGTTTTCAGAGACCCTACCTTAAACAGAACCCCTTTACAGAGGATAAATAAACATGCACTTTCAGTGATCTGAAAGTGATTCTTTTAACAGAAGATGTTAGGGCGGCACTTTACAGACCCTGAAACCTTTGTGTGATGTCTCCCCTCTCCCCGTCTCATCTCACCAACTTTCATTATGTCTGTAGTTCTTAGTAATATAGGTAGCCTCCGTGTTGCACACAATAGCCTACATAATGCATGCATAACTCTCTCTTAGGGTTAGTGTTGAGCAATAATGTATTGTAATTGTGTGAACATGCCGCAAGCTAGTTCTCCCGTTCCATTTTTTGCTCTTTGTTTACTCGTCTCACATACGTTTGTTTTTTAGCTCTCAGGCTATATGCCACTGGGCTATTAAGTGGGATTAGATCTCTATGATCCCCACAGCAACAGATGTGCAGCAGAAAGAGGAACATGACAGATAGTAAACAAGTGGGGCTGTATTGTCTGCACTAATTTACTCTCATATACCAAACACTGAACAAACACAGAAAAAAAAACAGCAAATTATGTTTTTAAAATGGTTTTCCAGCAGCAGTCTTAAATCAATAGCACAGATTTGAATGGATTAGTAAATACAGTATATTTAATTATAGTGTTCTAGTTCTAGATGTCATTAGTCTTACTAAGCTTATTTTTTGCCTTGGATTGATCCTTACCGTTGGAAACCCCATTAATTTATGCAGTATGTATCATCCTCAGGTGCTGGTTGGTAATTATATATTTAAGCAATAATGCCTGAGGAGGTGTGGCATGTGGCCAATATACCATGGATAAAGGCTATTATTAACCACGACGCAGTGCAGAGTGCCTGGATGCAGCCTTTAGCCGTGGTATACTGGCCATATACCACAAACTCCTGAGGTGCCTTATTTCTATTTTAAACTAGTTACCAACGTAATTAGAACAGTAAAAAGTCATGTTTTGTCATACCCATGGTATATGGTCTGATATACCACGGCTTTCAGCCAATCAGTTCAGGGCTCAAACTACCCGGTTTATAATGATAAATAACAGGCTAAGTGCATTATTTCATCTTGTTGTGTTTTACAAGTAAACAAAAATTATTTTAACAACTATTAGCCTCCATGCAGTACAATTTTGGCATAATATCCCATACACTAGGCACAGATTAAACTCTAACAATGAATATCTTATTTCAGTAACAGCATGGGTCTATCATTTTCACACACGTCCCTGTCTCTGACACATCCCACACCTTATCACTGACAGATTCCAAAGTAGCATAATGTCAGCCTGCTCCTGTATTATCACCCCTAGGCCAGCAGAAAGCTTTACAACTACCACATACCACTATGAATTGCTATGTTTCACTTTTAAACTCCTGAATGTAGCGACTCAGTAGGGAGAACTTTGTTAAACTATAAACGTTTCTTCCCTAAGGGGTCTTTGTGGTACATAATCAAAGCCAAAATCCAAATGCCATATTACTGCAACAAAAAACACAATAACATGCCTGGATTAGTTTAAATTATTATGTAGGTGAAAATCCCAGTATGTTCATACTGTAGTTTATACACCGGTATGTGTGTTGATTTTACCTATGAGGATAAAAAAAATACGCATTTCAGACAGATAACCTTACCCTTACATTACACTCATTGTGTTGGAAAGATTGGGATGGCAGACCAAGATATTTGTGTGTGAAATAGAGGTGGTAAACACAGAAAAGAGGGGTAATGCATTATTGGCGATCGCAGGGGTAAAGTACATGGAAGCTACTGCTTTGATGTTTGCTCTGTGTTGTTTATATGAGCAATACCCCTTTGATCTCATAATGTGAACAGTCTGGAGCGGGGTTTCAGTGTATTACCTACTGCTAAAGTCTGTACCCCATACACCCACCTTTCACCAACTGGGAGGAGAGGGGTGAGGGTTTTAGTAACAATCTGAACAAGACCACTCCTATTTTAAAATGACTATTTAACTCACAAATCACCTGTCAGAAAGAAATTAACTCATCCTTACACTTACAGGTCAATGCCAGAGCACATACCAAAAAAACAGTTTGACTTATTTCCACTGTATAGCATCAAAGGCATGCTATGAAATTCCATCAGTAGTTCTGATGAATGTAGTCACATCATATGAGATAATGTTCTTATTCTCACCTTCCATAAACATGGCAGCTGATGGAGGCCAGATGTGCTAGGCCTTCCCTACCTCCAGTCCAGACACACATTGCTTCCCTCCCTATCTCCAGTCCAGGCACACGTGGTTTGGGGATGGAGGTGGGGAAAGGAGGGGTGCTAGGTGTGCGCGTCTGCGTAGCCGCAAGGGTTCGCGCTGAAGAAATGATGCAACTCCAGCTGCTCACAGGAGGATCTCTGCCGAAGCACTATCCTCACAGATCTGCACCTGGCTACTGGCTTTCTAAAAACAACTAAAACAAGTTTTACGCCAATCRCAGTTTGGCTAAATGCAAATGTCCATAAAAGCATTATAAAGTATAAACGCTTCCTTGACGAAGATGTCACATCCACTAAGAGACATCCACAAGACAGCCAAAAAGCTTTTGGAAGTACTCATATCTTAACTGCCAGGTCGCAGTTGTAAATGAGAACTTGTTCTCAACTTGCCTACCTTGTTAAATAAAGGTGAAATCTTATCTATACCAGACCATAAAGACTTTACTCATATAACATTTTGGAAGAGTTGATAGAAGTAACCCTGACTAATCTTCTGCATCTGTGCCTGCTCCTTACCCAAGCCCTGTAGACAATGGGCATTCTTATCAGGTCCTGAAAAGCCATGTTTAATGCATACATATCATCTTGACTAGGAGGCACAGAGGAGCCATATGATGAACTCTAGAAAATGTTCTCATCACCATCCATATGAATAGACAACTAAACATGTGACTGAATAATGCTCTGGTGGGACTTCAGAGCAATGTTAGTGAAGCTCCGTTGTGATAATGTACATTTTCCATAGTTTAGCTTAAAACACCTTTAAAAAGCATGTGGAATTGCAGCCCCCAGACCGAGTGCCATGGTTACCCATTTACAGTGCCATGCTGGGTAAGTGTTAGGTTGAGAAATAAAAGTGCAGCGGTGCTGTGAAAAGAGAGCTGAGACCTGTCATAGAAAAAAATAAGACAGGGTAGAAAATAAAGCGTCGCTTTTTTCCTGTCATCCTAATCAAACCTGAATATGAAGCTCACTTGCAGACACTTACCCAAGTGGTCATATCATGCTGTGTCTGTTGCCTAGTTACCCTTTGATTCAGATTTGATTAAAAAGATTGTCTGGAAATGGTTAACAAATCACCACTGTTCATTTGCAATATTGATTAAATGCATATCAGAAAAGGTTACAATCACTTGTAACCTTTCACTCGTATTATCACTGTTAGAGTATTGGTAAACTACATTGAATTTGTCATACATGATAGCTTGAAATTACATTATGATCAAACTAAATGTCAAGGAGCGGATATATTTCAGGGTATGTTTCCAGGCAGATATACAAGTCCATCAGTAATATAAAGATGCACTGAGTAGTTCAGCAACGGAACACCAATGTGTTACGCTGGTCCATAGGATCCTATAGTTCTAACGATGATGCTTTTGGGAAATCAAACCCATTTTTATTACTTCTTTCAGCAAATGTACATTCCATTGTACTTTATTTTGCCTACCTCTTGTTTTTCAAGCTTGCAGTTTCTCTGAGGTGAGGATTATTATTAACAAAGAAGTTGTGATGAGAAGGCTCTCATTACTTCAGTCCAATTGAAACGGGTCCTGTTGGGCAAACATTGCTGCTCTTTCATGCCTTCCTCATGTCACCATGGCAACACACCAAACCCTGCAGGCGTCTGCCAAACTGATAGTCCATGTAACAGAGAGCGCACACATACACCAATTCACCCACCGACCCATCCACCCACACACAAAAACACACAAACAGATGCACGCACGCACTCAATTACGCACACACACACACTAGTACTTTGTAAAGTCCTCATTGACAACAGCTATGGGGTTCGTCATATATTTGTAATAAAGCCAGTATTTCCTATCTTCTTAAACCARGGCTAATTTGCAATAATTGTGGAGAAGTAAATGGCCTCCGGCAATCAACATCTTGTGATGCAGATCTGGCTAATGGCTTTATGTTGAGATAGAATCAGCACTTGGGGGCAGGATCACAGAGTGGAAGCCGATCACAAGACCTTCCCTGCGGGGCGTAATGGCATTTTCCACAGATGAGCTGGGCTGTCGCTGCGCTTTTAGGAAACTAGAGACAACGACACTCAATGTGACMGTCTAACACCTTCTGCAGTAGGTCTACAAACAGTGAACTGCCTGCCTTCCTGCCTGCCAACCACTTCTTAGCAGATGATACAATTAAGTTTTATTTGTCGTATGTACAGGATACACATGTTATACACCATCCAATGAAATGCTTGCAGGTTCCTTCGACAATGCAACAATAAGAAATAAAATATATGAATATAAAGTAAATGGCTCAGTAGAATAGAACACACATTTTAGCATAAGTATATTACATAATGATCATCACAAATTACATTTCTATAGCACTTTTCATAGAATCTCAAAGCATAAATAATAGCATTTGATAAAGGTTTTTAAAGATAAATATTCTGTACAACTGATGCTTAGAAAAGGTCAGTGAATATCAATAATAATTTCTAGGTAGATTAAGTTGCTTAAGAAAGTTTCTAATGTGTGACAATTTGCGATAATTACTGATGGCATTAGTAACAGTTGCATCTAGACAAACTATATCAACAGTGGAGTACACTAGACAGTATTTATGCAGCGTTGGAGAACAAATGGCATAAAATGCCCTCCGGGTCATTTTTAGTAGTTATCCGATTCACTTGAGCTCAAGACAGCTTTTCTCTTATTCACACATTGAAAGAGCTCTGATGACCTAGCTCGCTAATGAAAATACTAATTGGAGTGTGAAACACCATCTTTTTTTTTTTTAAATGCAGATGATTCCACTTGTACAAGCTTATGTGAGTAAAAAAAAAAAGGCTAAGCAAATGTCCATTTATGTTGGTTGGTAATGATCATCATACAGTATATGTTTCTATTGTTTTTGTTGACTTCATAAATAGGCTAACGTACATTGTAAACTGGTCATGCAGAGAAATACTGTTAACATACATGCACACACAGGTTTTAGGACMCTCCGCTGTGCAGAAGATTTAAATGATCTTCACTCGTTAAAGTAACCGTCCCTAGTGCTGTCTAATTAGCATTTAATAGGACACCAAATCCAGCACAGGAGGCTTGTTATTTAAGAATAAAGCTCCTCTCATTTGAATGCTTGGTTCATAAGCTGCACTAATTAAGTTTCATTAGCATTATTAATTAAACATGAAAAGTTCCTCATCTATGTTGGTGTCTGCGTCAGAATGGCACTGAGTGACACCTCACTGCAGCACCATTGGAAATCACCTTCAAATAAAACATGCTGTCATGCCTCAACGACTACATGGACTCTGGAATGGATCAAACTAATTGAGCTATAACTTTGTAACACTTACGTTGGAGACAGTAACACCTGCTAAGTGTGATTACAAATGCCAGTATCACCAAAGGAACATGACCTTGGGAGCGGCCATTTGAAACTAACTGTACAACATACACCTACAAAATATCCCAATAGGTGGACTAGGACCCCAGTAGACAAAAGGCCGTCAGTCAAAGGTTTCACATTCCCCAGCAAGAAAACCAATAATGTCTCTCAAACAGAAGTGGGAACTAACAAAGAGTYACTGACAACCAAAACAAAACAGGTGGGGTTTTAGGAGKGGTTCTGAAAGACACTCCACAACTGAAAGTTGACTAGTAACAACTGGGACCTAAAGACACCCACCATGAGTACCCACTAAATTTGCCCACTAAGAGGCACACGAAAGGAAAACCCAYACCAAAATTAAAGACGGGAAGCAAACCAAAAAGTTTAGCAAAATTAAACAGGGAAGATCAGACAAAGGAATGTTTTTCTAGAAATCAAATAGAGAGAGCCAAGTAAAGGTGTTGACCCTCCCCTTCTCTCAAGAGAACTGGAGCAAAGGGCCAGMCACTCTTAAATAGCACCTGGGACAGCAGAGGTAAAACACCTTCCCACTAACGAGATGACAAACCAGCACAGGTGTAACACATACTGACTAATGAGGTGACACCAATCGGTGAGCCCTACATGCTAACGTGATATACGTGCTAAAAGTTCAACCACACTAAGGAGTGCTGGTTTGTTTGCAGTCCAAGTGTTTACTGAGGACAGCTCTGAAACCCAGAATTAGTGCCATCGTCCCCCCAATCTCAACAAAGCTCTTTCAAAAGCCTATTCCACTTCTGTCACTTGTGAAGCATATAATTACAACAGGTGTTGAACCAATTGCGCACAGTGAGGGAGAACCCTGTAGCATGGCACTTGGCAGTATATCTTGGCACTTGGATTCGATTAGTCTTTTGGAAGTTGGAAATTAGCTGACTTGGGTCCAGATGATGCCAGTGCTGATACAGACACACCAGTCCTCATCTCTTACAAGACAGGGCTAAGTGAAACAAAATCAATTGAGCCATATACTTGTTCTCAGTGCCTGGGCTATGTGTTGGTGTTTCCCAGCCCTGTCTTCTACCAAACCAGCTTGCTGTTGTGATCTTATCATCCAATGAGCCCTATGCAGCGTCCAAGAGACATTTGTTGTCTCTGAGAAAATAGAAAATGACAGCTCACACCATATTGGTTGATTGAAATTGCAAAGAGGGCTTAGAATTGATCCGTAAACTACTGTCGGTGAGAAAAATGTCGACATGCTTTTTGCTGGATGGGAATCGCATTTTGCATGGTATTTCAGTATTTTAAGGCTTCATAATGATACTCTTGCAAAGACGTCAAGCAGTTTTACACAAAATATTCAAACAGTAGCACACAATAGCTGGCACTTTAATGTATGTCAGGTGGTCCTCAAGGACAAGAAATCCCGTAGTACCTGAATGGGAGAAAAAAAATCCCATAGGTAAGCCAGCTCGAATAAAAATGTGTTTTGCCTTCTCTGTGTCGTTTCCCAAATGCCTCCCCTTGGCAGCCTAAAGCTTCTCCGTCAGTGAGAGATGTATTTGGATGCACAATAAAGCAACATAACCTGCTTTCATTTTCAGCCAACAGATATTCTGATAYGGTCTATTTGGGGAAAAAGACCATGCTTCTGCATAAGAAATGTCAACATATAGGCATATGCCAGCGAGACCTATTTATCCTCTCCATGCTATTTACTTCTCAGACTCCACAATAAGCACCAGCCTGTAGAGACACTGCAAACAGAATTGCTCTCATTTCATCATACAGGGCATACTTCCATTACTTGTAATTGAAGAACATTGGAAATTAAAGATTAAGTTCAAAAGCAAATGCATTTCGATGTTATGGTACTGTAGATCACATATCTGTTGCTGTGTTGAAGTCTACTCTAGACTAAGGGCGCATGCACTCTCCAGGCCTGTAATGAACTATGTGTTGTTGATGGGTTATTTTTGATTTGGTTCTGAGAGGGTGCCGTTGGGGAAATATGAGGGAGGTGAGAAGAGAGTTCTAGATTGAGCTGTCTGACTGCTGAGATGTGCTTCTCTGTCTTAATCAATGGGCTGTATCGCATCAACAACCACATTCATATTTTCCACTTGGACTCCCTGTTTATTGTCAAGCACATGGTTGATTAGTGTTGTCTTGCTCAATGACAGAATGTTCTTTGCGTGATGCACAAGAGGTAAAGACAGATGATGTATTCACAAGTGATCTGACATGCCTATGCCAGTGTCTTATCATATTACAGACCATTAAGCTCTGTCAAATTGAACCAACTTCTTCTACAAAGTAAATTGTAAACCAATTTGAGACAGATGAGTGCACTCTTCCTGCAGCATTTCTAATCTGAATAGGCAGTGCAGTGCTATTTACATCATCGTCATACAGTGCATGTATTTCCATGTTTGGTTTAGTACTGCACGATAATGAATATCCAGGCAGAAATTCAACAGCACAGTTATTTTACTCTCAAATGCACTTTTATGAAGCTTGGCTCACTAATGTGCAGGTCACACAGCTTTCAAACGTGCTCAGGTCCATGAATCCTTTCAATAAAATGATTAGCATGTGTAATTAAACAGCATTAATTATACCRTATCTCTCCATTAAGGATTAGCTACCCGTGGCTTCCAGTCAGAGCGGCTAGAAGAGGTAGCGTGCTACATGAACTGAGTCTGGTGATAGGGCCAATGTGACGATTAGGTTTGGGGTGCAGCTATACTCTCTCTCGCACACTGTCTCTCTCACGTGACTTGTCTTTCTGTCATTAGGAACAACACTCTAACTCGATTTCAATCACTTTCACTCTGTCACTTTCCACCACTTGCTCTCACACTCGCTCAATCACTTGCTCTCTAACACTCAAAGACTATTTTAATCACTGTCTTTCTCTGCTAGTGTTTCCCTCACTCGCTCTCACTCTCAAAGACATATAAATCATCCTCTCCACCAGCCTCTCCCTAACTTACTCTCATACCCATGAAGTGTAACACAGCATTTATAATTCCCAAATTCATTGACAACAGATGTATGGCACCATCTCGGATAATGTAAAGCAGGCACACAATTACACCTCACATGCAAGTGAAGTGAGCTGTCTTTGTTGCTCAAAAATGTAAATAGTTGTGTAATAATGTATATCCCATCAAACATTGTCACAGCCAGCAGACAGTTCATGTGACAGTAATACTTTACTGCTGAAGCTGTGATCTCTTCAAAACCAGATTATTGAACAACATATAATCAGATCGACATATAATCAGATCGACTGGGGAAGAATAAGGAATTATTACCATAACATCACAGTTTGAGAAAAAAAAGAGAGAAATTAGTTACATTAGGCCCACCTTTTAAAACAAAATACATAAAACTTTTAACATTTATAACCAAAGATTCTGTAACTGCATTACCTTTTAAAACAAAATATATTTGATGAAGTGTAGCACCTCAAAGCCTGTTCTCACTTGTTTACAAGGTCTAATGACCTTACCAGAAAATAATTAATTCCATCCATCACTAAATAATAGGTTCACTGTTTATCCCCATTTTGAGGCAAGGAGAGTTTATCCTTTGATAATTAGCGTCTCTCAGTGAGGAGCTTAAAAATAAACAGAGGTGTTAGTTATGTGTGAATAAATAATTCCATGCTTTGATAACAACAGGACACCCTCAAGCAGAGAAACAGTAGCGAGCTACAGCTAATTAAGACAGGATTTGGCTGAAAAGCAAGGCTATTTTTCCACATTATGCATAGATTTATTTATGAATGCATGGACTACATTCGCAGTGGCCTAAAAATTATTGGGATACCAACAAATGCTTTGCATCTGATTATCACAATAGCGTGATTATATGTTGTGCCTTCGACCATCGTTTTGCCACATATTTGTGTCCATGCCAGCCTAATTGTTGAATTTAACACACAATGTCCCCATTCTGTGTTGCTTTTGTTGTTATTTACAGGATTTCTGAGCAAATCTTCCCTGTGAAGAATACCAATAATTGGAATAGTCTCAACCAGCCACCATCTAATACCCCTTAATCAACACTTCTACACACACTAACGTCATCCGAAACCTTTACAGCACCTCCACACCCAAACATCATGAGAAAATGTCACAACCTTAAGGTCGAAACACCCATTAGATGCCACTTCCCTGACATTTCATCCACCCAGTACATACCTAACACCTCAGCTGCCCCGACATCTCTGCTTGCCCACTTCACATCCCTCACAGCAACACCAGTCCAAACAGCCCCAGTCTCCCACCGCCCAGCCGTGGTCCCACTGATATCTGCTCCACAAAGATGCAAAATATCTCCGAAATAGGAAGCGAGATGAGATTCATTAGGCAGCTGTTTAATTCATGCAAACATTTTCCTATAACAATAAACAAGACCATCTACATTCCCCCTGTGAATCATCATCAACATGGACCCTACTTTAGAGAGAAGGGACTCATGTGTTGCGCACTCAAGAGTATTTTTTAAACTTTAATTTCACCATGACATCAATCTGCATGAAGACACAGGAACAATGAGCGACAGACATACATAGAATTCACAGAAATTMGTTTCTGGTAACATCCTTGTTAACACCGATGACACTCAGTGTACCTCATTTCTATACATAAGCCTGCACTATGCATAATCTCATGCTTGCATTTCATAACTAGGCCTATATMTATTTAAATATCACAAGAGTTAAAGGTTGACTCAATGGCTGGTTCACATCTAACCAAGCAAGAGTAGACCAATACAGCAGCAAAGCCAAGTAATGATATGTATGATCCTTGGAATACAAGCTACTTAGACATCTTATGTGGGTAGCACTGATCCTTCACACCCTCAAACAGTGTTAGACAATTTTGAACGTGTATATACAGTATATATAACACCACCTCAACATATCCTTTCCCCATGCTCTCACAGACACTCACCCACATGCAGATACACCCCAGACCCCAAACTTCACACACAGGTAACTCTTTCCACAGCCCCTACAGGGTGAGGCAAAGAAAATAGATTGTTGTCTGGACACWTGGGCATCCTTTTCATTCTCTCATTTACAGGATCACATTTCTTATGAATCAATCAAAAGTTGCAGGGTTTGGAATTTGATTCTGCTTTGCGTTAAACTGAAATGAATTTGCATTTCAGAAGTCATGAGGTTTTTGTTTGTTAGCTGAGCACAATGAATGAAATGACCCCTTTAATTCAATTGATATTACAAATAACTGATATAAAGATTCAATCAAGTTTCCACTCCAGTCATTTCAGTTCTGTCACTGTTTTGTCAGAATAATGATAAAGTGTTCTCAAACATAAAATCACGCAGAGCATTCAGTTGAGCAGCATCTGCATTGTATCTCAGTAGACAGGCTTTGAATAGAGTCTCACATACTTAAGTAAGTAAGCACAATACACAAAAATTATAYATATATACATACATACATATATACACCCAAGTACCACCCAGGTCTAGTAATCGATCCACGCTGTCAACCTCGCTGCTGATTGCCTATCTATGCTGGGGTGAAATGTGTTTGGTCAGCATAAACACAGCACCCACCAACAGCCAGCCAGGGGTTATATTAGCTAGCTTAATGTAGCCCTGACCTTGCTAAACTCCACCAGCATAAAAATATGACCTGTCTCCCTCTAGGAGCGTGTGGGTGGGTGGGTCGCTGTCTGTCTGTCTTCCTGCCCATGTGTATGTMTGTCTGTTTGTCTGCCTGTCTATTTCCTTCCCTCTCTCTTGGTCTCTCTTTCCAACCAAAATCAATGTCAATGAAATATGTAGAGACATTTATCGTCACTCACCTGACCACAGAATATGTATGAGTTTGAGGATGATCTCAATATAACCTAGCACAATACCCTATATGCAGTCGCACCCCTAAAAACAAAAAGCATTTGTCATAAGAAACTAGCTGTCACGGCAGATTTCCTTCTCTTCGTCTGAAGAGGAGGTGTAGCAGGGATCGGACCAAGATGCAGCGTAGTAAGTGTCCATGGTTTTAATATAATAAACAAGACACAATACAAAATAACAAAAGTAAATCTAACCAAACCAATGTGGCACAAACACTGACACAGGAAACAAACACCCACAAACCAAAAGTAAAACCCAGGCTACCTAAGTATGATTCTCAATCAGGGACAATGATTGACAGCTGCCTCTGATTGAGAATCACACCAGGCCGAACACAAAAACCCCAACATAGAAAAACACACATAGACTGCCCACCCCAACTCACGCCCTGACCATACTAAATAAAGACAAAAGGAAATAAAGGTCAGAACGTGACACTAGCTCCCTGATATACATAAAATACCCGAGCTCTGAAGCAAGCTTCCAGAAAATTGGAACGGAAATGGCACTACACCAAACTGGAAGTCTTCCGACTAGTTTGGAAATAAAGTACCGTACAATATCGAAGAGCCCTCACTGCTGCTCGATCATCCTATTTTTCCAACTTAATTGAGGAAAAAAAGAACAATCCAAAATTAATTTTTGATACTGTCGCAAAGCTAACTAAAAAGCAGCATTCCTCAAGAGAGGATGGCTTTCACTTCAGCAGTGATAAATTCATGAACTTCTTTGAGGAAAAKATCATGATGGTCCTGGTCAGTCCCTGGATGGGAGACCAGATGCTGCTGGAAGTGGTGTTGGAGGGCCAGTAGGAGGCACTCTTTCCTCAGGTCTAAAAAAAAATATCCCAATGCCCCAGGGCAGTGACTGCCCTCTGTAGGGTGCCGTCTTTCGGATGGGATGTTAAACGGGTGTCCTGACTCTCTGAGGTCATTAAATATCCCATGGCACTTATCGTAAGAGTAGGGGTGTTAACCCCGGTGTCCTGGCTAAATTTCCAATCTGGCCCTCAAACCATCATGGTCACCTAATAATCCCCAGCTTACGATTGGCTCTTTCATCCCCATCCTCTCCCCTGTAACTATTCCCCAGGTCRTTGCTGTAAATGAGAACGTGTTCTCAGTCAACTTACCTGGTAAAAAAACGGGATTTTCTTTTTTATAATAATATTTTTTTTAAAGATCATTAGAAAGCAAATGACGGACTCCTCTTTAAATCTGCRTATTCCTCCAAAGCTCAGTTGTMCTGAGTCTGCACAACTCTGCCAGGACCTAGGATCAAGGGAGACACTCAAGTTTTTTAATACTATATCTCTTGACACAAAGATGAAAATAATCATGGCCTCTAAACCTTCAAGCTGCATACTGGACCCTATTCCAACTAAACTACTGAAAGAGTTGCTTCCTCTGCTTGGCCCTCCTATGTTGAACATAATAAATGGATCTCTATCCACCAGTTCTGTACAAAACTCACTTAAAAGTAGAAAAAGCTGCTGTGCAGAAACTCACTGCCTAGAATCAAAAAATGTAATCATTACTCCAGTGCTAGTGTCGAACTACTTTGCTTCCTCTTGGCCAGGTCGCAGTTGCAAATGTGAACTTGTTCTCAACTAGCCTACCTGGTTAAMTAAAAGTGAAATAAAAATCAAATKAAAAGGTTTCTTCCTAGGTTTTGGCCTTTCTAGGGAGTTTTTCCTASCCACTGTGCTTCTACACCTGCATTGCTTGCTGTTTGGGGTTTTAGGCTGGGTTTCTGTACAGCACTTTGTGACATCAGCTGATGTAAGAAGGGCGTCATAAATACATTTGATTGATTGATTTGGTTCCCAGCCATTAATCAAGTTAYGTACTACTTCAACATCTACCTAGTTAGTCTTTGTTAAAATGTGAGTGGTTATWCTTACAGTAATGATAACTATGTTTCTGTTCTTCTGGTGAAGCTATTAGGTGAACAGAATGTGCATAGGCAAAATATATATATATATTTTCAAAGGAATATAAGATTGCATAACATGAGGGAAAATGAATATCATGTGCCATCCATCACTCTTGTCAGGCTGGTGARGTGGTCATCCAGGGTGGAGAAATTAATTAGATTTCCAATGCAACCTGATGAGCAGCAGGAAAATGTTACACATTTTCTGTCAATATTCATAATTGCAATGTCAAGACTCCCCAATTTCCTTGATTAAAAGGTGTACCTTTCCTTATCTCTATGTTTGTGCTGCCAGTGTAAGGTTTGATGTAGGACTGCACTTTTTGGGGTTTTGCTCTTTTTAGGTTGTTGTCCAACACTCACTKTTAACCAATATGTGAAAGACTGACTGTATCCATGGGAATCAATAGTCTCACTTAGAGGGGAGRAAGGATGCAGTCTTTTGTCAAAACACTGTGGCACTCTGGAGAGCTGTAAAACACATCATTAGAGCCACACTGACCACGGAATCCATTTGAAAGTATAACCTAACAGTTTAATCTAATTTAAAGTGTGTGGGATGAGGGCCCATTAGTCGCCTATAATAAACAAGAACACATCATGAAATGAATCTCCGCTGTAAAAGAGTCATTTAATTAAATGTATGACTATGTGTCAGTGTGAGTGGGCTGTTTTATCATGTGTGCTTGTGTGTGCATGTATTTGTTAGTTTGTGTTAGTTGTGTGTGCATGCATGCATGTGCGTGAAAGAGAGAGAGAACCGCATGTATATTTCAGGAAAGAAAAAAATACAACATTTTCTCATTAACAAACATGTTCTTATCAAACTTCAGAAGACATTTTGAAAGATGTTTTTCATGGTCCTAGAGTACATAGAGGGGAGTTACTGCAAAAACTGACTAACAAGGTTTTCATCAGATATACACAAACAAATATACACACACAAAACTTGAAGAAGAGAGACGGAAGAATGAAGGAGGAGATAGAGAGCAGAGAGAGAGAGAGAGAGAGAGAGAGAGAGAGAGGAGAGAGAGAGAAGAGAGGAGGGAGAGAGAGAGAGAGAGAGAATTATTCTGAGAGAGAAGTCATGCAGAAGAACGGCTCCTGACTTGTTATAACTTTTTGGTTGTTATGAGCGAGATTGACACGATTAAATTAGCAAAAAATGTATAGGTAATCAAATTGTACAACTGAAGATCAGCACAGGAGGAAAGATTGACAGAGAGTGAGTTAAAAGATTTAACACATTTTTGAGGACAGCGAGAAGGACCAGGTAGACAGGTTTCTGACAGTAAACATGTACCAGAACGGCACTATCATGGTCCAGGGCAGTGAGGCTGCACTCAGCTCTTTTGTGCAGGACTTCCCCACCCTAACGAAGATAGCRGAAAGTAAAAAAGGACAGCACCCCGACCTCTCCCCTCACCTCAGGCACCCCAACAGCAGGACTATCCTCCCCCTGCCTGCCTACAACCACCAGAGCCAAGACCACACTACCATCAGCCTGCTGAGAGACAGGCTGGCTCTGTTAGAAGTATGGGTTACTRAGCTGAAGGAGTAACCCCCCAGCTACACCACCACTAGCCYAGACACAGAGCTTCTACAGGACCAGATCAACCAGTGCAGGACCCAGCTGAAGAACTCTGTCCAGGAGCTGAGAGAGAGCCTTCCCACAGCTCTTGAGGAGGTAAAGGCCACCATGAGGAGAGAGTTGGTGCAGGTAAAGGAGCAGATGGCAAAGGAGTTGTCTATCATCAAGAGGGTGCTACAGCACAGAGAGCAGACTGTAGAGACTCCAAGAGAGAAGCTGCAGCCCCTCACCACCCCTTACAACCCCACTGACCCACCTTTACCCACAATCCCCCCCATACCAACAACACTTTACCCACAACCCCAGTCAACAAGGAGGCTCACATGGGGACACCTACTACTTAGAGAAGCTCTCTGACACCCCCTGACACACCCCCACACACCCCTCCATGTACASAGGCCCTGTGTACTCCAGCCCCCGACCGTAAACGCACTAATCTGGTAAAACCCACTGAGGTGGCCATCCTCATTGACTYAAATGGTAAATTCATCCAAGAAGATAAACTCTTCCCCCAACACAAGGTGTGCAAAATATGGTGCCCAAAAACACAACACTCCACATCCTGTCCCAGCCTGACTTTGGCACACCAGGCCACATTATTATTCACACCGGCACCAACAACCTGCGAGAGGAACAGGAGAGAGTAGGCAGCCTGGTCAACAGAGTAGCAGAGAGGGSCTCTGAGTGGTTCCCCAACTCCCACATCACCATCTCCACTCTGCTGCCCCGCAAAGACTTCCATCAACGTACCATTCAGAAAGTCAACGCTGACATCACCAGAGGGTGTAGCCTACTCCCGAACGTACACGTTGCTCACCACCCAACAATCACCCCAGAGCATCTGCACGACCACTCCCAYCTGARGAAGCAGACAGTWGGGATGTTTGCCAAGTCTCTAAAGGACGTGGCACTTGGTAGACAAACACCCCATGCCGCACTGGGGAAAGGACCACCMAGAGACCCCTACCAGACCACTGCACCACCAAGGAGCCCCAGGCCCCTTCAACGCCACACTAGACCCAGCGCATCCCACAGGCCCCAACCACCACCAGAGCATCACCACTTCCATCGGCTTAGCCAGACTGGACCGGGCCCAGCCTACTACCCCGCAACAGACCACCACCTCTACCAGACCAGAGAGGAAGCCCCATGGCCCAGAACTGGCCCTCCTCCACTCCACAGGGCCCAACAGCAGGACCAGCRCAGCTAYGCAGAGGTCGTCAGAGGACAGGAGAACCCTGTAGGGTTGAGTAAGATTAAACAGCTCCTCCATTACATCTGCACTAAACTGCACTAAACACACACGGACGCATGCACACACACACACACACACACACACACATATACACACACACACACACACACACACACACATACTAGAATTTACTTCAATGAATAGGAATATTTATATATTTAACAGAAAAAATGTTAGCTGTTATTCTGTTTATCTCACTCTTAACAACTTATTAGTTAGTAGTTACTGTATTTCTGACTGCTATTCTTTCTTTYTGCAACATGAAATCACTATCAGTTAGCATGTGGAACATTCAGGGCCTAAACTCATCAACCTTTGGACTGAAGAGTTTAGCACTGGAGTTCAACAATAATCTGAAAGATGTTGACGTCATCGTTCTGCAGGAGACATGGTGTAAGGCTGACATTGTCACTCACTGTCCCACAGGCTACAGAGAGGTAATTGTGCCATCACAGAAACACAGCTTTGTCAATAGAGGCAGAGACTCTGGAGGACTGATCATTTGGTACAAATCCGAACTACAAAATCTAATTGATCCCCTCAAAATCGGCAAATATCACATTTGGTTAAAAAACTGGAAAAAAAAAAATTTGTACTGACCAGAAAAAGATGTGATTCCTTTGCGCAATATATACCCCCCCCCCCCCGGATCAGAATCCCCATATTACTCAGAGGAGATCTTCCCCGCCCGTTGCAGAAGAGGACGTGTCATTTCCAGGCCCAGGGAAATGTGCTTCATCAAGGTGGGACACAAATGCGCGCCAACAGGACACTACCTGATCTAAACGAGCACACTGAGGGCAACAGCTTTATTACAGGCCACTACTGTTTCTAACTGTCTTAATCTCCCCCATAGAAACAACATTGACAGCACCGTCAACAACAACTGATCTTTTGGAAGGGATCTTTTGCAGCTCTGTAGAAGCCTGGGTCTGTACTTTGTCAATGGCAGGTTACTCTTTGGGAGATTCACCTACTGCTCACCTCTTGGCCACAGTACAGTAGACTATATGATCACAGACATTGACCCTTTCTCTCTCAGCTCATTCACTGTCAAGCCACTAACAACTCTGTATGATCACAACCAAATTACGTTGTTCCTCAAAAGAACAGAGATGGAAACAACCACACATTCAGCCCAGTAAGCTGTACAACATCAGAAGTTCATACAGATGGGCCCAAAACAGCACAGAAAATACCAGAAAGCAACCTGGAACCAAAATATCCAAACACTCTTAGATAACTTTCTGGATACCACATACTTACAGTTTCACGTTTCGACCTTATTTCCTTTGTTTTGTCTTTAAATAGTTGGTCAGGCCGTGAGTTGGGGTGGGCAGTCTATGTTTGTATTTCTATGTTTTCTATTTTCTCGTTTGGCCTGATATGGTTCTCAATCAGAGACAGGTGTTTTGCGTTGTCTCTGATTGGGAGATCATAGACAATTGGGTTATTGTCTATGTTATGTTGCATGTTAGCACAGTGTCTATATAGCGGTCACGTTCGTCTTATTCGCTTGTTGTTTTTTGTTTAAGTGTTCTTCATTAAAATATAGAAGAATGTATTCAAACCACACTGCGCTTTGGTCCGCTTCTTACGGAGATCATGACAACAGTAAAKAAGGCATCAATCTAGCAGTACAAAACATCAACTACGTATATATTCAGGCAAACGCCAAAAGAAGCACAATTGAAATTGATTAAAAAAAATACAAAAATTAAGATCATAGATGACAACTGGTTTGATGCAGATTGTAAAATTATAAGGAAAAAAGTTGTACCCCGGCCCGAGGAGACGCACTGGAGACCAGATGCGTTGAGCCRGCTTCATGGCACCTGGCTCGATGCCCWCTCTAGCCCGGCCGATACGAGGCGCTGCTATGTACCGCACCGGGCTATGCCTGCTCACCGGGGACACCATGCGCCTCACGGCATAACACGGTGCCTGCCGGTCCCTCTCTCTCCAAGGTAAGCATGCAGAGTTGGCTCAGGTCTCCTACCTGGCTTAGCCACACTCCCCGTGTGCCACCCCTCCAATAMAKTTTTGGGGCTGCCTCTCTGGCTTCCAGCCGCGCTTACGTGCAGCCTCCTCATACCACCGCCTCTCCGCTTTCGCTGCCTCCAGCTCRGCTTTGGGGCARCGATATTCACCAACCTGAGTCCAAGGTCCCTTGCCGTCCAGAATCTCCTCCCAGGTCCAGGAGTCCTCCGATCGCTGCAGCTGCTGTCCGTTACCACRCTGCTTGGTCCTTTTTTTGTRGGTGATTCTGTCTTCCGTGTCAGTGTTTGTCGCCACACGGTACTGTTTTGTTTGTTCACATCRTTTATTGTTTTGTTTAGTGTTCTGARTTTAATTAAAAACATCATCATGAACACTTACCACGCTGCRTTTTGTTCCTCCTCTCTTTCTCCCGAAGACGATCGTTAAGTGAGGGTGCATAGAGCCAGCTTTTAAGTTATTTAGCAGTCTTATTGCTTAGGGATAGAAGCTGTTCAGGTGCCTGTTGGTGTCAGACTGATGCACCGGTACCACTTGTCATGTGGAAGCAGAGAGAACAGTCTATGGCTTGGGTGGCTGGAGTCTTTTATGATTTTTTGTGCCATCCTTTCACACCACCTGATGTAATGTAGAGGTCCTGGACGGCAGGGAGCTCTGTCCCAGTGATGTACTGGGCTGTCTACAACACCCTCTGTTGCGCCATGCGATCGAGGGCGGTGCTATTGCCATAAATCAAATCCAAGTTTATTTGTCACGTGCGCCGAATACAACCGGTGTAGTAGACCTTACAGTGAAATGCTTAATTACAGGCTCTAACCAAGAGCGCAATAATTTTKTTTWTTTWWATGTATTAGGTGAACAATAGGTAAGTAAAGAAATAAAAACAACAGTTAAAAGACAATGAAAAATAACAGTAGCGAGGCTATAACAGTAGCGAGGCTATATACAGGCACGGGCTGATTGAGGTAGTATGTGCATGTAGATATGGTTAAAGTGACTATGCATGTATGATTAACAGAGAGTAGCGTAAAGAGTGGTTGGTGAGTGGTGGGTGGTGGGACCATACCAAGCATACCAAGCAGGGATGCAGGGATGCAGCCAGTCAAGATGCTCTCAATGGTACAGCTGTAGAACCTTTTGAGGATTTGAGTGCCCATGCCAAACCTTTTCAACCTCCTGAGGAGGAAAAGGCACTGTTACGCCTTCGTCACAATTGTGTGCGTGTGTGTGGACCATTTTAAGTTCTTAGTAACTTGGACACAAAGTAACTTGAAGCTCTCAACCCGCTCCACTGCAGCCCTGTCGATGTGGATGGGGGCATGCCCCCCCCGCCCTGTTTCCTGTAGTCCACAATCAGCTCGTTGGTCTTACTGATGTTGAGGGAGAGATTGTTGTTCCAGCACCACACTGAACTCCTCCCTGTAGGCTGTCTCATTGTTGCTGATCAGGCCTACCACCGTCGTGTTGTCAGCAAACTTGATAATGGTGTTGGAGTCGTGCATCACCACCCAGTCGTGGATGAACAGGGAGTACAAGAGGGGACTAAGCACACACCCCTGGGGGGCCCCTGTGTTGGGGGTCAGCATTGCAGAGGTGATGTTGCCTACCCTCACCACCTGGGGTYGGCTCATCAGGAAGTCCAGGATCCAGTTGCAGAGGGAGRTGTTCAGTCCCAGGGTCATAAGCTTGGTGATGAGCTTGGAGGGGACAATGGTGTTGAATGCTGAGCTGTAGTCAGTAAACAGCATTCTCACATATGTACTCCTCTTATCTAGGTGGGTTAATAATGCAGTGTGGAGTGGAATTGTGATTGCGTTGTCTATGGATCTGTTGGGGCGGTATGCAAATTGGAGTGGGTCTAGAGTGTTCTGGATGTTGGAGTTGATGCGTGCCATAAATCTTCTTAGAGTTATGCCCCTTTTTTCTCCGTAAATCAACTACAATATTTATTTAGAAAGAAGTATGTTCAATAGGAATCGCGCAAACACGAATTTCCAAGACTGTGTCCTTCTACTAAAACTGATTATCTTATTCGTTTTTTGAAGTTACAAGCCTGAAACCTTGAACATAGACTGCTGACACCCTGTGGGAGCCATAGGAATTGCATCCAGGGAGCAATTGTTTTATATGACCTTTCTCTTGCATTTCTAAGAGGATGGTCTCTCTAACAAAAAAAAATTCAGTTGGTTTTTCTTTGGATTTTCTCCTACCATATCTATTGTGTTATATTCTCCTACATTATTTTACCATTTCTACAAACTTCAAAGTGTTTTCTTTCCAATGGTAACAATTATATGCATATCCTGGTTTCAGGGCCTGAGCTACAGGCTGTTTACTTTGTGCATGTCATCAATCAATCAATCAATCAATTTTATTTTTATATAGCCCTTCTACATCAGCTAATATCTCGAAGTGCTGTACAGACACCCAGCCTAAAACCCCAAACAGCTAGTAATGCAGGTGTAGAAGCACGGTGGCTAGGAAAAACTCCCTAGAAAGGCCAAAACCTAGGAAGAAACCTAGAGAGGAACCAGGCTATGAGGGGTGGCCAGTCCTCTTTGGCTGTGCCGGTGGAGATTATAACAGAACTATGCCAAGATGTTCAAAAATGTTCATAAGTGACAAGCATGGTCAAATAATAATCATGAATAATTTTCAGTTGGCTTTCATAGCCGATCATCAAGAGTTTGAAAAACAACAGGTCTGGGACAGGTGGCGGTTCCATAACGCAGGCAGAACAGCTGAAACTGGAATAGCAGCAAGGCCAGGGCGGACTGGGGACAGAGGAGTCACCACGGCGGCAGTCCCGACGCATGGTCCTAGGGCCCAAGGTCCTCCGAGAGAAAGAAAGAGAGAAGGAGAAAAATTAGAGAGAGCCAGATTTTCAAAATGTTCAATAAATGACAAGCATGGTCAAATAATAATCAGGAATAAATCTCAGTTGGCTTTTCATAGCCGATCATTAAGAGTTGAAAACAGCAGGTCTGGACAGGTAGGGGTTCCATACCGCAGCAGAACAGTTGAAACTGGAATAGCAGCAAGGCCAGGCGGACTGGGGACAGCAAGGAGTCACCACGGCCGGTAGTCCCGACGTATGGTCCTAGGGCTCAGGTTCTCCGAGAGAAAGAAAGAGAGAAGGAGAAAATTAGAGAGAGCCAAGATTTTCAAAATGTTCATAAATGACAAGCATGGTCAAATAATAATCCAGGAATAAATCTCAGTTGCTTTTCATAGCCGATCATTAAGAGTTGAAAACAGCAGGTCTGGGACAGGTAGGGGTTCCGTAACCGCAGGCAGAACAGTTGAAACTGGAATAGGCAGCAAGGCCAGGCGGACTGGGGACAGCAAGGTGTCATCATGCCCGGTATGCCTGACGTATGGTCCTAGGGCTCAGGTTCTCAGAGAGAAAAAGAGAACGAGAGAATTAGAGAGAGCATACTTAAATTCACACAGGACACTGGATAAGACAGGAGAAGTACTTCCAGGTAACCAACTGACCCTAGCCCCCCGACACATAAAACACTGCAGCATAAATACTGGAGGCTGAGACAGGAGCGGTCAGGAGACACTGTGGCCCCACTCCGAAGAAACCCCCGGACAGGGCAACCAGGAAGGATATAACCCTAGAGGGAAAAGGATATAAGGATATAGAATATAATTCCCTAGAGGGAAATCCTCAACCACCAACTTACAATCCTGAGACAAGGCCGAGTATAGCCCACAAAGGTCTCCACCACACCACAAACCAAGGGGGGGCGCAACCCAGACAGGAAGATCACGTCAGTAAATCAACCCACTCAAGTGACGCACCCCTCCTAGGGACGGCATGAAAGAGCACCAGCAAGCCAGTGACTCAGCCCCTGTAACAGGGTTAGAGGCAGAGAATCCCAGTGGAGAGAGGGGAAACCGGCCTGGCAGAGACAGCAAGGGCGGTTCGTTGCTCCAGAGCCTTTCCGTTCACCTTCACACTCCTGGGCCAGACTACACTCAATCATATGACCTACTGAAGAGATAAGTCTTCAGTAAAGACTTAAAGGTTGAGACCGAGTCTGCGTCTCTCACAGGGGTAGGCAGACTGTTCCATAAAAATGGAGATCTATAGGAGAAAGCCCTGCCTCCCGCTGTTTGCTTAGAAATTCTAGGGACAATTAGGAGGCCTGCGTCTTGTGACCGTAGCGTACGTATTGGTATGTACGGCAGGACCAACTCGGAAAGATAGGTAGGAGCAAGCCCATGTAACGCTTTATAGGTTAACAGTAAAACCTGAAATCAGCCCTTGCCTTAACAGGAAGCCAGTGTCATCCAGGCAGAAAGGGGAGAAAAAAGGGGCCATAACTCTAAGAAGATTTATGGCACGCATCAACTCCAACATCCAGAACACCTTAGACCCACTCCAATTTGCATACCGCCCAACAGATCCATAGACAACGCAATCACAATTCCACTCCACACTGCATTATTAACCCACCTAGATAAGAGGAGTACATATGTGAGAATGCTGTTTACTGACTACAGCTCAGCATTCAACACCATTGTCCCCTCCAAGCTCATCACCAAGCTTATG
>NC_036860.1:53950724-54097192 GCF_002910315.2 Salvelinus sp. IW2-2015
TCGATCACGACACCACAGGTTGAAATATCAAAAAACAAAACTCCTGAACCAATTATATTAATTTGGGTGGAACAGGTCAAAAAGCATCATTAAACAGGTTTGGAAATTGTAGCTAGCTAGCTTGCCAGTTGCTAGCTAATTTGTCCTATTAAGCTAGCTTCTGTAGCTTACAATTTGTCCTGGAATATAAATGTTTGAAGGTTGTTATTTTACCTGAAATAAACAAGGTCCTCTACTCTGACAATTAATACACACATAAATGGTCAACCAAATCGTTTCTAGTCCATCTCTTCCACCTTCCAGTTTTTTCTATTTTTGGACTTTTTATATGGCGATTGCCATCTAACTTTCATAGTATTACCAGATGACCGACCGACCTCCAGTTCATCTTTCAATCACCCCACGTGGGTATAACCAATGAGAAGATTGCACGTGGGTATCTTGTTCTATTAAACCAATAAGGAGATGGGAGAAGCATGACATGCAACGCGATCACGTCACAAATAGAACTGACTTCTATTTTAGAGCTTGGCAACGCAGACGTTGTTCGGCTCGCGCGGAGCAGTGTAGGATGCCAATTAAATTGAATAAACATGTATGCGTACATTTATTTTGCAACGCTCGTGCACATATGGCGAGCGATGTGGTCAGCATGCTAAAACCTGCTCCACTACAGCCCCATTGATGAGAATGGGGCGCTTGCCGGTCCTCCTTTTCCTGTAGCCCACAATCATCGCCTTTGTCTTGATCACGTGAGGCGAATTGTTGTTCTCCCTGGGCCACCCACACTCGCCAGGTCTCTGACCACCTCCCGTATAGGCCGCCTCATCGGTGCTTTGTGATCAGGCCTACCACTTGTCTGTTGTCGTTCTGTATAAAACTTTAATGCATGGTGTGGATCGTGCTTGGCCATGCAGTCATGGGTTAACAAGGGTAGTACAGGAGGGACTGGCACCACCCCTGTGGGCGCCCCGTGTTGTGGAATCGTGTGGGGAGATGTGGTGTTACCTACCTTACCGCCTGGGGGCGGCCCGTCAGAAGACAAGGATTCCAGTTGCCAGAGGGATGTGTTTAGTCCAGGCGTCTTTAGCTTAGTGATGAGCGTTTTGAGGGCACTATGGTGTTGAACTCTGAGCTTTTAGTCAAAATAAATAGGCATTCTCACGTAGGTGTCCTTTGGTCCAGGTGGGAAAGGGCAGTTGTGGGTGCAATAGAGATTGCATCATCTGTGGATCTGTTGGGAGGGAATAAAATTGGAAGTGGGTCTAGGGTTTTCTGGATAATGGTGTGGGATGTGAGGCCATGACCAGCCTTTTAAGCACTTCAGGGGCTACAGACGTGAGTGCTACGGGTCGGTAGTAATTTAGGCCTAAGTTTACCTTCGTGTTCTGGCCACTGCGACTAGTTGGTTCTAATTTAAACATGTTGGTATTACAGACTGCGTTCAGGGACCAGCGTTGAAAATGTCAGTTGAAGACACTTGCCAGTTTGTTCAGCACATGCTCGGAGTTACACGTCGGTAATCCGTCGTGGCCCTGCGCCTTGTGGAATGTTGACCTGTTTAAAGGTTCTTTACTCTACATCGGCTACGGAGTGCCTTGGATCACGCCAGTTCGCTTGTCCGGAGCCAGCTGATGCTCTCATTTGCATGCTTCCAGTGTTGCTTGACTCGAAGCGAGCATAGTAATTATTTAGCTCGTCTGGTAGGCTCGTTCACTGAGCATCTCGTGTGGCTGGTGCTTCCCTTTGTAGTCCATAAGTGAGTTTGCAAGCCCTGCCACATCTGCAAGGGTCGGAGGCCGGTATAGTGTGATTCAATCTTAGTCCTGTAATGACGCTTCGCCTGTTTGATGTTCGTCGGAGGGCATAGCGCGATTCCTTATAAGTGCCCGGGTTAGAAACGCATGTTTTTTCTTTGTATTATCTTTTACCAGAGATATTGTGTATATTCCTCCTACATTCATTTCACATTTCCACAAACTGCAAAGTGTTCCCTTTCAAATGGTACCAAGAATATGCATATCCTTGCTTCATGGCCTGAGCTACAGGCAGTTTGATATTGGTAAGTCATTTTAGATTAAAATTGAAAAACGGGGCGGATCCTTAAGAGGTTTTAATATTAGATTTCGTGCACCAGCTGTTATTTACAAACAGACACAGACCGCCACCCATTGTCTTACCGGAGTTCTATCTTGCCGATGGACCGAAAACCACACCAGCTGTATGTTATCCATGTTGTCGTTTAGCCACGACTCTGTGAAAACTAAGATATTCAAGTTTTTAATGTCCTGTTGGTAGGATAGTCTTGGTCAGAGCTCATCCATTTTGTTATCCAGTGATTCCACGTTGGCTAACTGGACTGATGGTAGAGGGGATTACTCACTCGCGTTGTTTCCTTACAAGGCACCCCAACCTATGTCCCCGATATCTCCGTCTCTTCTTTATACGAATGACGGTATTTGGGCCTTGTCAGGTGTCTGAAGCAAATGCTTCGCGCTGACTCGTTAAAGAAAAAATCGTTGTCCAGTACGAGGTGAGTAATCGCTGTCCTGATATCCAGAAGCTCTTTTCGTTCATAAGAGATGGTGGCAGAAACATTATTTACAAAATAAGTTACAAATAAGGACGAAAAACGCATGCAATAGCACAATCTCCTTCGGCGCCATCATCATCAATAACTCTCTGTGGTGGTCCGAATATGTCGGAAACATTAACTTGCTTGACCATGCGTTTGTCATGTAATTGTCTGTTACTGTACATGCAATATGCTTTGTGGACTTCACTGGACAGAGGTTGTCACGACTTCCGCCGAAGTCGGCCCTTCTCCTTGTTCGGGGGTGTTCGGCGGTCGACGTCACCGGCTTTCTAGTCACCACCGATCCATGTTTCAGTTTCGTTTTGTTTTGTCTGTATTACACACACCTGGTTTCAATTCCCTTATCATGTTCCTTATTTAACCCTCTGGCATACATTTCTGTTCTGTCCTGATTGTTTGTGTCTTTAGTGGTTGTTTTATGTGCTAGTGTATATGTATGTTCCTATTTGGAATTTTGCTTGATTTTTTGAGTAAACTCTGTTGAGTTGCTCAAAATCCTGGTCCTGCGCCTGACTCCGCTACACTCTGCACCCAATCGTTGACAGAGGTTCCTATCCGGTTTTGTCATAAACAAAGGTGTGGTTATATTTATTCTGCCACTGTGTCTTTTATCGTCTTGGCCTTAGGCTATATATCACGATTGTAAGGCATATGAATGAACTGGATTTATAGAGCAAACAACAAAATTATCACAACACATAGGTTTTAATATGGCTTTTATCCACACACCGCTACTGAGGTCCAACACATTGTAAGTCATAGTTATTAATTTCAAAGCAATTAGAATTCACTAATCACTACCCATTTTGACAAACATTTCCCCTTTCAAAAACATTACAGGCTGCGTAGACAGTCTCCTGGATCTCCTCTTCAACGAGGTCACTCTTGATCCAGCGGCGTATGTGGGGAAGCTGTGCATGCTGTCCTTCCAGGGTCTCCTGTCTGCCCTGAAAAGGAGAAGGCCATAGCTGGACTATTCTCCCACTTCAATCTTAGGGGTGACTGAGCCAAGTGAGTGACTGCAACCTGTTTGATTGAAGCCGGGTACATGGGTCCCCCTCATCTCCCGCTCCCCTCCCCATCATCTATGTAGTTGTGTGCATTTCCTAAAGCACAAGTAATGGACTTTTATGTGATATTATATCACATTTTGTTACTTTGTGGTGAAGAAGGTGCAACAGCGCCTCTTCAACCTCAGGAGACTGAAGAAATGTGGCTTGGCACATTGACAAACTTCTAGAGATTCACAATTGAGAGCATCCTGTCGGGTTGTATCACCGCCTGGTACGGCAACTGCACCGCCTGCAACCGCAGGGCTACAGCACCCGATGTCACAGGAAGACCAAAAAGATCATCAAGGACAACAACCACCCGAGCCACTGCCTGTTCACTATCATCCAGAAGGCGAGGTCAGTACAGGTGTATCAAAGCTGGGGCAGAGAGACTGAAAACAAGCTTCTATTCTCAACGCCATCAAACTGTTAAATAGCCATCAGTACCAACTTAGAGGCTGCTGCCCTATACATAGACATGAAATCACTAGCCACTTTAATAATGGAAAACTAGTCACTTTAATAATGTTTACATAATTTGCATTACTCATCTCATATGTATATACTGTGTTCTATTCTATTCTACTGTATCTTAGTCTATGCCGCGCCGACATTGCTTTTCCAAAACTGTACATATTCTTAATTCCATTCCTTTACTTTAGATGTGTGTGTATTGTGTGTATTGTTGTGAAATTGTTAGATATTGTTTGTTAGATTTTACTGCATTGTTGGAACTAGAAACACAAGCATTTCACTACACCCGCAATAACATCTGCAAATACCTGTATGTGACCATTAACATTTGATTGATTTGGATTTGATAATATAACTCAGGCTTTACTAATTCTTGTGAAGAAGTGTATCAGTGAACTGTATTCTGTAATTAGTTACAAAACAATAGAATGCAATTGTGAATTGCTGCTGTTTGTCTGATATCCAACAGTCCATGATGTTGACCATGAGAGCATTTTGCAGAGAGTATGGGGTGAAGCATACTATTTATGCTCAGAATGAAATGTGGCCCATTGTTTACCTTGTTACCTGGCAACAACGACAAGGGTGTTTTAAAAGACTGTCAGTCAAGGTGAGCCTGTTCTTTCAAGGCATCCTGATAGAGATGAGAGAAAATCTACAATATCTTAAATTCTGAGCATTTTACTAGCGTAAAAATATTATGGGTGATTTGGTCATTCAAAGGCTATTTTTTACTTGGGTAATAGGAAGAGGGACCTTTAAGAGTTTAATTGGTTTCTGTTCTAATTATCTGGTACGTTCCTTGTTGGTATTTCAATAGCTAATTACACCTAATCCTGGGTTTGGTGGGGGGAAAGAGAGGGTAGCTGATTTAAGGAAAGAAAGCTAATTACCAGTATTATGGTGCTAGAGTCTAACCTCCCACACATAATTCCTCATAGCCTTTTCCCCACCCTTACCTCCACCCCATTTCACTGCATTATTTTCCCAGCTGGACACCGAAAGTGATACATCAGACAGGCTTTTACTGCTCAGTGCTGGGGTCCAGAGTCAGGACCCTATATCAGCTATTCACAAAGGAACCCCAACACTCTCCATTTGAGCTCTCTATCACTCTCAGATAACAAAAATAAAACAGTAATACAATTATTTGAGGGGAAAAAAGCAGGTAAACTCAACAAAAAAAGAAACATCCTCTCACTGTCAACTGCATTATTATTTAGCAAACTTAACATGTGTAAATATTTGTATGAACATAACAAGATTCAACAACTGACACATAAACTGAACAAGTTCCACAGACGTGACTAACATAAACGGAATAATGTGTCCCTGAACAAAGGGGGGGGGGGCAAAATCAAACATAACAGTCAGTATCTGGTATGGCAACCAGCTGCATTAAGTACTACAGTGCATCTCTCCTCATGGACTGCACCAGATTTGCCAGTTCTTGCTGTGAGATGTTACCCACTCTTCCACCAAGGCACCTGCCAGTTCCCGGACATTTCTTGGGGAATGGCCCTAGCCCTCACCCTCCAATTAACAGGTCCCAGACATGCTCAATGGGATTGAGATCCGGGCTCTTCGCTGACCATGGCAGAACACTGACATTCCTGTCTTGCAGGAAATCACGCACAGAACAAGCAGTATGGCTGGTGGCATTGTCATGCTGGAGGGTCATGTCAGGATGAGCCTCCAGGAAGCATACCACATGAGGGAGGAGGATGTATTCCCTGTAACGCACAGCGTTGAGATTGCCTGCAATGACAACAAGCTCAGTCTGATGATGCTGTGACACACCGCCCCAGACCATGACGGACCCTCCACTCCAAATCAATCCCGCTCCAGAGTACAGGCCTCGGTGTAACGCTCATTCCAACGATAAACGCGAATCTGACCATCACCTCCGGTGAGACAAAACCGTGACTCATCAGTGAAGAGCACTTTTTGCCAGTCCTGTCTGGTTCAGCAACGGTGGGTTTGTGCCCATAGGCAACATTTTGCCAGTGATGTCTGGTGAGGACCGGTCTTACAACAGGCTACAAGCCCTCAGTCCAGCCACTCTCAGCCTATTGCGGAGAGTCTGAGCACTGATGGAGGGATTGTGTGTTTCTGGTGTAACTCGGGCAGTTGTTGTTGCCATTCTGTACCTGTCCCGCAGGTGTGATGTTTGGATGTACCGATCCTGTGCAGGTGTTGTTACACGTGGTCTGCCACTGCGAGGATGATCAGCTGTCCACCCTGTCTCCCTGTAGCGCTGTCTTAGGCGCCTCACAGAACGGACATTGCAATTTACTGCCCTGACCATATCCGCAGTCCTCATGCCTCCTTGCAGCATGCCTAAGGCACTTCACACTTTAATTAGACTGTTTGGTTTCCCTTTCATAGCTAGAAAGTCAGAGACCACTGTTATTCTACCCACAAGCAAGCATGCAAGGCCCTCTCTCGTCCGTCATTCAGCAAATCAGATCATGACTCCATACTGCTTCCTGTTTACAACCAGAAGCTCAAACAGGAAGTACCCGTCACTCACTCCATTGAGAAATAGTCACCAGAATCAAAGATTATGCTACAGGACTGCTTTGCTGATGCTGATTGGAATATGTTTCGAGACTCCGCCGATAACCACCTCCGTCACCGGCATTATTAGGAAATGCATCAGTACGTCGTCCCACAGTCAAGGTTCTCTGCTTCCCCAGATTAGGTGGTGCTAAACTAAAGGGCAGTGCTGTACCACCACACATATGGCTATTACAGACAACCCTGAGGCTACAGTTGAGAACAGGAATAAATACAAGAAGTCCCGCTCTGACATCCAAGAGGTCATAAAACGAGCAAAAGGACAATATAGGACTATGGTGAAATCATATTACACAGGCTCCGACACCCACCGCATGTAGCAGAGGCTCCAGTCCATTACGGATTACAAAGGAATCCATGACCTGCACAACGATGCTCTCTACCAGACGAACTCAATGCATTTTATGCACGCTTCGACTATTACAACATCGTGCTGGGTGTGAAGGCCGCCACCAAAGCAGAGACTGGGTGATCTCACTCTCTGAGGCCGACGTGAGTAAGGTCTTTGGGTCAACACCTGCAAGGCGGGAACATGCCCAATGGTATTCCGTGGTGCGTTCTCAGAGCATGCGCAGAACAGCTGGCAGACAAATTAACCATCTTTTTTTACCTCTCCTTGTCCCAGCCTGTAATCCCCACGTGTTTAAAGATGACCACCAAATTCCTGTTCCCAATAACTCTAAGGCTTCCTGACAATGACTACCGCCCTGTACACTCACATCTGTAATCATGAAGTGATTTGAGAGGCTTGTTATGGCCTTCGTAAGGATCGGTGTCCCGCTAGTGGGACAACTTCCGGTGAAACTGGAAAGGCGCTCAATTCAAATAAATAATCATAAATATTATGGATTTTAAACATTTAGGTACATACAAGTACTATATCTGCTGAAAGCTTAAATTATTGTTAATCTAACTACACTGTCCGATTTACCGTAGTTATTACAGAAAACAGCTAAAACATGACATGCGATTGTTTGAGGATGGCGCCCCACATCAAAATATTTTTCCACCGGCACAAGTTTCATACATTCACATATAACGATGAAATATTCACTTACTTTTCGAAAATCTTCCTCTGATTTGCATCCAAAGGGTCCCAGCATAAACATGTAGTGTCGTTTTGTTTAGATAAAATCCTTCTTTATATCCCAAAAAGCCTGTTTAGTTGGCGCCACCGATTTGAGTAATCCACTCGTTCAACTTGCAGAGAAAGGAATCCGAAAATCTACCCCTAAACTTTGTTTCAAAATACATTTCTATTTACTCCTCAGATACCGTAAAATGTAATCAAATTACAATATTTATTTAAAAGAACTATGTTCAATAGGAATCGCGCAAAACACAATTTCCAAGACTGTGTCCTTCTACTAAAACTGATATTTCTTATTCGTTTTTGAAGTTACAAGCCTGAAACCTTGAACATAGACTGCTGACACCCTGTGGGAGCCATAGGAATTGCATCCAGGGAGCAAATTTTTATATGACCTTTCTCTTGCATTTCTAAAGGATGGTCTCTCTCAAAATAAAAAATTCAGTTGGTTTTTCTTTGGATTTCTCCTACCATATCTATTGTGTTATATTCTCCTACATTATTTTACCATTTCTACAAACGTCAAAGTGTTTTCTTTCCAATGGTAACAATTATATGCATATCCTGGTTTCAGGGCCTGAGCTACAGGCTGTTTACTTTGTGCATGTCATCCAGGCAGGAAAGTTTTGATTACATTTTACGGTATCTGAGGAGTAAATAGAAATGTATTTTGAAACAAAGTTTAGGGGTAGATTTTCGGATTCCTTTCTCTGCAAGTTGAACGAGTGGATTACTCAAATCGGTGGCGYCAACTAAACAGGCTTTTTGGGATATAAAGAAGGATTTTATCTAACAAAACGACACTACATGTTATAGCTGGGACCCTTTGGATGACAAATCAGAGGAAGATTTTCGAAAAGTAAGTGAATATTTCATCGTTATATGTGAATGTATGAAACTTGTGCCGGTGGAAAAATATTTTGATGTGGGGCGCCATCCTCAAACAATCGCATGTCATGTTTTAGCTGTTTTCTGTAATAACTACGGTAAATCGGACAGTGTAGTTAGATTAACAATAATTTAAGCTTTCAGCAGATATAGATACTTGTATGTACCTAAATGTTTAAAATCSATAATATTTATGATTATTTATTTGAATTGAGCGCYTTCCAGTTTCACCGGAAGTTGTCCCACTAGCGGGACACCGATCCTTACGAAGGCCATAACCAGCCTCTCAAATCACTTCATGATTACAGATGTGAGTGYTACAGGGCGGTAGTCATTGTGTCAGGAAGCCTTAGAGTTATTGGGAACAGGAATTATGGTGGTCATCTTTAAACACGTGGGGATTACAGGCTGGGACAAGGAGAGGTAAAAAAAKGATGGTTAATTTGTCTGCCAGCTRTTCTGCGCATGCTCTGAGAACGCACCACGGAATACCATKGGGCATGTTCCCGCCTTGCAGGTGTTGACCCAAAGACCTTACTCACGTCGGCCTCAGAGAGTGAGATCACCCAGTCCTCTGCTTTGGTGGCGGCCTTCACACCCASCACGATGTTGTAATAGTCGAAGCGTGCATAAAATGCATTGAGTTCGTCTGGTAGAGAAGCATCGTTGTGCAGGTCATGGATTCCTTTGTAATCCGTAATGGACTGGAGCCTCTGCTACATGCGGTGGGTGTCGGAGCCTGTGTAATATGATTTCACCATAGTCCTATATTGTCCTTTTGCTCGTTTTATGACCTCTTGGATGTCAGAGCGGGACTTCTTGTAYTTATTCCTGTTCTCAACTGTAGCCTCAGGGTTGTCTGTAATAGCCATATGTGTGGTGGTACAGCACTGCCCTTTAGTTTAGCACCAACCTAATCTGGGGAAGCAGAGAACCTTGACTGTGGGGACGACGTACTGATGCATTTCCTAATAATGCCGGTGACGGAGGTGGTTATCGGCGGAGTCTCGAAACATATTCCAATCAGCATCAGCAAAGCAGTCCTGTAGCATAATCTTTGATTCTGGTGACTATTTCTCAATGGAGTGAGTGACGGGTACTTCCTGTTTGAGCTTCTGGTTGTAAACAGGAAGCAGTATGGAGTCATGATCTGATTTGCTGAATGACGGACGAGAGAGGGCCTTGCATGCTTGCTTGTGGGTAGAATAACAGTGGTCTCTGACTTTCTAGCTTATGAAAGGGAACCAAACAGTCAAATTAAAGTGTGAAGTGCCTTAGGCATGCTGCAAGGAGGCATGAGGACTGCGGATATGGTCAGGGCAGTAAATTGCAATGTCCGTTCTGTGAGGCGCCTAAGACAGCGCTACAGGGAGACAGGGTGGCAGCTGATCATCCTCGCAGTGGCAGACCACGTGTAACAACACCTGCACAGGATCGGTACATCCAAACATCACACCTGCGGGACAGGTACAGAATGGCAACAACAACTGCCCGAGTTACACCAGAAACACACAATCCTCCATCAGTGCTCAGACTCTCCGCAATAGGCTGAGAGTGGCTGGACTGAGGGCTTGTAGCCTGTTGTAAGACCGGTCCTCACCAGACATCACTGGCAAATGTTGCCTATGGGCACAAACCCACCGTTGCTGAACCAGACAGGACTGGCAAAAAGTGCTCTTCACTGATGAGTCACGGTTTTGTCTCACCGGAGGTGATGGTCAGATTCGCGTTTATCGTTGGAATGAGCGTTACACCGAGGCCTGTACTCTGGAGCGGGATTGATTTGGAGGTGGAGGGTCCGTCATGGTCTGGGGCGGTGTTGTCACAGCATCATCAGACTGAGCTTGTTGTCATTGCAGGCAATCTCAACGCTGTGCGTTACAGGGAATACATCCTCCTCCCTCATGTGGTATGCTTCCTGGAGGCTCATCCTGACATGACCCTCCAGCATGACAATGCCACCAGCCATACTGCTTGTTCTGTGCGTGATTTCCTGCAAGACAGGAATGCAGTGTTCCTGCCATGGTCAGCGAAGAGCCCGGATCTCAATCCCATTGAGCATGTCTGGGACCTGTTGAATTGGAGGGTGAGGGCTAGGGCCATTCCCCCAAGAAATGTCCGGGAACTGGCAGGTGCCTTGGTGGAAGAGTGGGGTAACATCTCACAGCAAGAACTGGCAAATCTGGTGCAGTCCATGAGGAGGAGATGCACTGTAGTACTTAATGCAGCTGGTTGCCATACCAGATACTGACTGTTATGTTTGATTTTGCCCCCCCCCCTTTGTTCAGGGACACATTATTCCGTTTATGTTAGTCACATGTCTGTGGAACTTGTTCAGTTTATGTGTCAGTTGTTGAATCTTGTTATGTCCATACAAATATTTACACATGTTAAGTTTGCTAAATATAAATGCAGTTGACAGTGAGAGGGTGTTTCTTTTTTTGTTGAGTTTACCTGCTTTTTTCCCCTCAAATAATTGTATTACTGTTTTATTTTTGTTATCTGAGAGTGATAGAGAGCTCAAATGGAGAGTGTTGGGGTTCCTTTGTGAAGAGCTGATATAGGGTCCTGACTCTGGACCCCAGCACTGAGCAGTAAAAGCCTGTCTGATGTATCACTTTCGGTGTCCAGCTGGGAAAATAATGCAGTGAAATGGGGTGGAGGTAAGGGTGGGGAAAAAGGCTATGAGGAATTATGTGTGGGAGGTTAGACTCTAGCACCATAATACTGGTAATTAGCTTCTCTTTCCTTAAATCAGCTACCCTCTCTTTCCCCCCACCAAACCCAGGATTAGGTGTAAATTAGCTATTGAAATAACAACAAGGAACGTACCAGATAATTAGAACAGAAACCAATTAAACTCTTAAAGGTCCCTCTYCCTATTACCCAAGTAAWAATAGCCTTTGAATGACCAAATCACCCATAATATTTTTACGCTAGTAAAATGCTCAGAATTTAAGATATTGTAGATTTTCTCTCATCTCTATCAGGATGCCTTGAAAGAACAGGCTCACCTTGACTGACAGCTCTTTAAAACACCCTTGTCGTTGTTGCCAGGTAACAAGGTAAACAATGGGCCACATTTCATTCTGAGCATAAATAGTATTCTTCACCCCATACTCTCTGCAAAATGCTCTCATKGTCAACATCATGGACTGTTGGATATCAGACAAACAGCAGCAATTCACAATTGCATTCTATTGTTTTGTAACTAATTACAGAATACAGTTCACTGATACACTTCTTCACAAGAATTAGTAAAGCCTGAGTTATATTATCAAATCCAAATCAAATCAAATGTTAATGGTCACATACAGGTATTTAGCAGATGTTATTGCGGGTGTAGTGAAATGCTTGTGTTTCTAGTTCCAACAATGCAGTAAAATCTAACAAAYAATATCTAACAATTTCACAACAATACACACAATACACACACATCTAAAGTAAAGGAATGGAATTAAGAATATGTACAGTTTTGGACAAGCAATGTCGGCGCGGCATAGACTAAGATACAGTAGAATAGAATAGAACACAGTATATACATATGAGATGAGTAATGCAAAATATGTAAACATTATTAAAGTGACTAGTTTTCCATTATTAAAGTGGCTAGTGATTTCATGTCTATGTATAGGGCAGCAGCCTCTAAGTTGGTACTGATGGCTATTTAACAGTTTGATGGCGTTGAGATAGAAGCTGTTTTTCAGTCTCTCTGCCCCAGCTTTGATACACCTGTACTGACCTCGCCTTCTGGATGATAGTGAACAGGCAGTGGCTCGGGTGGTTGTTGTCCTTGATGATCTTTTTGGTCTTCCTGTGACATCGGGTGCTGTAGCCCTGCGGTTGCAGGCGGTGCAGTTGCCGTACCAGGCRGTGATACAACCCGACAGGATGCTCTCAATTGTGAATCTCTAGAAGTTTGTCAATGTGCCAAGCCACATTTCTTCAGTCTCCTGAGGTTGAAGAGGCGCTGTTGCACCTTCTTCACCACAAAGTAACAAAATGTGATATAATATCACATAAAAGTCCATTACTTGTGCTTTAGGAAATGCAACCAACTACATAGATGGGGAGGGGAGCGGGAGATGAGGGGGACCCATGTACCCGGCTTCAATCAAACAGGTTGCAGTCACTCACTTGGCTTCAGTCACCCCTAAGATTGAAGTGGGAGAMTAGTCCAGCTATGGCCTTCTCCTTTTCAGGGCAGACAGGAGACCCTGGAAGGACAGCATGCACAGCTTCCCCACATACGCCGCTGGATCAAGAGTGACCTCGTTGAAGAGGAGATCCAGGAGACTGTCTACGCAGCCTGTAATGTTTTTGAAAGGGGAAATGTTTGTCAAAATGGGTAGTGATTAGTGAATTCTCAATTGCTTTGAAATTAATAACTATGACTTACAATGTGTTGGACCTCAGTAGCGGTGYGTGGATAAAAGCCATATTAAAACCTATGTGTTGTGATAATTTTGTTGTTTGCTCTATAAATCCAGTTCATTCATATGCCTTACAATCGTGATATATAGGCCTAAAGGCCAAGACGATAAAAAAGACACAGTGGCAGAATAAATATAACCACACCTTTGTTTATGACAAAACCGGATAGGAACCTCTGTCAACGATTGGGTGCAGAGATGTAGCGGAGTCAGGCGCAGGACACAGGATTTTGAGCAACTCAACAGAGTTTACTCAAAAAATCAAGCAAAATTCCWAATAGGAACATACATATACACTAGCACATAAAACAACCACTAAAGACACAAACAATCAAGGACAGAACAGAAATGTATGCCAGAGGGTTAAATAAGGAACATGATAAGGGAATTGAAACCAGGTGTGTGTAATACAGACAAAACAAAACGAAACTGAAACATGGATCGGTGGTGACTAGAAAGCCGGTGACGTCGACCGCCGAACACCCCCCGAACAAGGAGAAGGGCCGACTTCGGCGGAAGTCGTGACAACCTCTGTCCAGTGAAGTCCACAAAGCATATTGCATGTACAGTAACAGACAATTACATGACAAACAGCATGGTCAAGCAAGTTAATGTTTCCGACATATTCGGACCACCACAGAGAGTTATTGATGATGATGGCGCCGAAGGAGATTGTGCTATTGCATGCGTTTTTCGTCCTTATTTGTAACTTATTTTGTAAATAATGTTTCTGCCACCATCTCTTATGAACGAAAAGAGCTTCTGGATATCAGGACAGCGATTACTCACCTCGTACTGGACAACGATTTTTTCTTTAACGAGTCAACGCGAAGCATTTCCTTCAGACACCTGACAAGGCCCAAATACCCGTSATTCGTATGAAGAAGAGACGGAGATATCGGGGACATAGGTTGGGGTGCCTTGTAAGGAAACAACAGCGAGTGAGTAATCCCCCTCTACCATCAGTCCAGTTAGCCAACGTGGAATCACTGGATAACAAAATGGATGAGCTCTGACCAAGACTATCCTACCAACAGGACATTAAAAACTTGAATATCTTAGGTTTCACAGAGTCGTGGCTAAACGACAACATGGATAACATACAGCTGGTGTGGTTTTCGGTCCATCGGCAAGATAGAACTCCGGKAAGACAATGGGTGGCGGTCTGTGTCTGTTTGTAAATAACAGCTGGTGCACGAAATCTAATATTAAAACCTCTTAAGGATCCGCCCCGTTTTTCAATTTTAATCTAAAATGACTTACCAATATCAAACTGCCTGTAGCTCAGGCCATGAAGCAAGGATATGCATATTCTTGGTACCATTTGAAAGGGAACACTTTGCAGTTTGTGGAAATGTGAAATGAATGTAGGAGGATATAACACAATATCTCTGGTAAAAGATAATACAAAGAAAAAAACATGCGTTTCTAACCCGGGCRCTTATAAGGAATCGCGCTATGCCCTCCGACGAACCATCAAACAGGCGAAGCGTCATTACAGGACTRAGATTGAATCACACTATACCGGCTCCGACCCTTGCCAGATGTGGCAGGGCTTGCAAACTATTATGGACTACAAAGGGAAGCACAGCCACGAGATGCTCAGTGACACGAGCCTACCAGACGAGCTAAATAATTACTATGCTCGCTTCGAGTCAAGCAACACTGAAGCATGCATGAGAGCATCAGCTGCTCCGGACAACTGCGTGATCAAGCACTCCGTAGCCGATGTGAGTAAGACCTTTAAACAGGTCAACATTCACAAGGCCRCAGRGCCAGACGGATTACCAGGACGTGTACTCCGAGCATGTGCTGACMAACTGGCAAGTGTCTTCACTGACATTTTCAACCTGTCCCTGACCGAGTCTGTAATACCAACATGTTTAAATTAGACCAACATAGTCCCAGTGGCCAAGAACACCAAGGTAACTAGCCTAAATTACTACCGACCCGTAGCACTCACGTCTGTAGCCCTGAAGTGCTTTAAAAGGCTGGTCATGGCTCACATCAACACCATTATCCAAGAAACCCTAGACCCACTCCAATTTTCATTCCTCCCCAACAGATCCACAGATGATGCAATCTCTATTGCACTCCACACTGCCCTTTCCCACCTGGACAAAAGGAACACCTAYGTGAGAATGCTATTTATTGACTACAGCTCAGAGTTCAACACCATAGTGCCCTCAAAGCTCATCACTAAGCTAAAGACCCTGGGACTAAACACATCCCTCTGCAACTGGATCCTKGTCTTCCTGACGGGCCGCCCCCAGGCGGTAAGGGTAGGTAACACCACATCTACCACACTGATCCACAACACGGGGGCCCCTCAGGGGTGCGTGCTCAGTCCCCCTCCTGTACTCCCTGTTAACCCATGACTGCATGGCCAAGCACGACTCCAACACCATCATTAAGTTTACAGACGACACAACAGTGGTAGGCCTGATCACCAACAACGATGAGGCAGCCTATAGGGAGGTGGTCAGAGACCTGGCAGTGTGGTGCCAGGAGAACAACATCTCCCTCAACGTGATCAAGACAAAGGAGATGATTGTGGGCTACAGGAAAAGGAGGACCGAGCACGCCCCCATTCTCATCAATGGGGCTGTAGTGGAGCAGGTTTACATGCTGACCACATCGCTCGCATCATGTGCACGAGCGTTGCAAAATAAATGTACGCATACATGTTATTCAATTATTGCACCCACACTGCTCGCGCGAGCCAACAAGCGTCTGCGTTGCCAAGCTCTAAAATAGAAGTCAGTTCTATTTGTGACGCTGATCGCGTTGCATGTCATGCTTCTCCCATCTCCTCATTGGTTTATAGAAGCAGATACCCACGTGCCATCTCCTCATTGGTTATACCCACGTGGGTGATTGAAAGATGAACTGAGGTCGGTCGGTCATCATGGTAATACTATGAAAGTTAGATGCCAATCGCCATATAAAGTCCAAAATAGAAAAAACCTGGAAGGTGGAGAGATGACTAGAAACGATTTGGTTGACCGTTTTATGTGTGTATTAATTGTCAGAGTAGAGGACCTTGTTTATTTCAGGTAAAATAACAACTCAACATTTATATTCCAGGACAAATTAGCTAGCAACAGCAAGCTAGCTAAATAGSACAAATTAGCTAGCAACTGCAAGCTAGCTAGCTACATTTCCATAACTGTTTAATGCTTTTTGACCTGTCCCCAAATTAATATAATTGGTTCAGAGTTTGTTTTGATATTTCAACCTGTGTGTCGTGATCGCATTTGGTGTGGGGGGACAAAATCTATTTGCGCACGATGGGGCACGCGTGGGTCCGGTCTGGGCATGGTGTAAGAGATTAGATTCCTTGGTGTCAACATCACCAACAAATTATCATGGTCCAAACACACCAAGACAGTTGTGAAGAGGGCACGACAATGGCTATTCCCCCTCAGGAGACTGAAAAGATTTGGCATGGGACCTCAGATCCTCAAAATGTTCAATGGCTGCACCATTGAGAGCATCATGACCAGTTGCGTCACTGCCTGGTATGGCAACTGCTCGGCATCTGACCGTAAGGCGCTACAGAGGGTAGTGCGTACGGGACAGTACATCACTGGGGCCAAGSTTCCTGCCATCCAGGACCTATTTAATAGGCGGTGTCAGAGGAAAGCCCCAAAAATTGTCAGAGACTCCAGTCACCCAAGTCATAGACTTTTCTCTGCTACCGCACAGCAAGCGGTACCGGAGCGCTAAGTTTAGGACCAAAAGTCTCCTTAACAGCTTCTACTCTCAAGCCATAAGACTGCTGAACAATKAATCACATTTTTACATTGACACCCCCCCAATTGTTTTTTACACTGCTGCTACTCGCTGTTTATTATCTATGCATGGTCACTTCAACCCTACCTACATGTACAAATTACCTTGACTAACCTGTACCCCCGCACACTGACTCCGTACCCGTAACCCCTGTATATAGCCTCGTTATTGTTATTTTATTGTGTTACTTTTTATAATTTTTTACTTTAGTTTATTTGTTAAATATTTTCTTAACTCTTCTTGATCTGCAATGTTGGTTAAGGGCTTGTAAGTAAGCATTTMAMGGTAAGGTCTACACTTGTATTCGGTGCATTTGAMAAATAAAGTTTGATTTGATTTGTTATTGTGAGCAAAATGCATTTGTGGGTTTTCAAGCATGAACTACTCMTTTGAAGTCCTGCCACAATATCTCAATTGTAATTAGGTCTGGACTTTGACTAGGCCATTGAACCATTTTTATGTAGATTTGATTGTGTGTTTTTGATCATTGTCTTGCTGCATGACCCGGCTGCGCTTCAGCTTCAGCTCACAGACGGATGGCCTGACATTCTCCTGTAGAATTCTCTGATACAGAACAGAATTCATGGTTCCTTCTATTAAGGCAAGTCATCCAGGTTCTGAGGAAGCAAGGCATCCCCAAACCGTCACACCACCACCACCATGCTTGACCGTTAGTATAAGGTTCTTACTGTGGAATGCAATGTTTGGTTTTCACCAGGCATGATGGGACACATTTCGTTCAAAAAGTTATACTTTTAACTCATCTGTCCATAGAATATTCTTCCAAGAGTCTTGATGATCACCCATGTACTTCCAGGTGCTTTCGGCAAACTTGAGTCAACTTTTTGGACGAGTTGGGTTCTGTTATGTCATTCTTTTTGTTGCATGAATGATTTTAGAGGAATTGATCACACTTTTGATTACACATTGGATAGATATTATGGAAATTATAGATTTTCTGGAAATTTTTGGGGTAATGGAAATCTATTGCCTATTGTGAAAACGTTGTAATCTACTGTAAATTACAGTACTGTAGCATATTACTTTCAACACTCCTAAGGGCGATTTGAAACACATACAGTATCTTGCATTGTTTGCTATTGGATTAACTGGTAGGTAAAACAACTAAATTGAAAATATATCATTATAAATTAAAATGGCTAATTTGGGTGCAATCAATTAGCTTAATTTCTCACAAAATAATGTGCCAGGAATGCKAATCTTATCGGTTTCTAACAACAGAAAAAAAACTCACAACAATCTGAAATGGTGGGTGTCAAAATCCTATTTCTTGTTCAACCCATTAGCTTTGATCTGGATGGAGAGGGTATCCCTGCTGTCCCCATCCTAACAACCTTAWATTGACCCTCAAATAGGCAGGCCACTGACTCGCCTTGTAAATATTGATTTACTCTGTTTGATTAGTAATGTACCAATTGTTCTTAAACAGTATATAAAATAAACACATTTCTTTGAGAAAATCAAGAAAGCAGTCTGGGAACAAATGCATAATTCATGTTTGTTTTGAATTGGCCTCAAGAAACTGGCAACTCCTAAATAATGCATGACTTTACGTCTTTGTAAATCGGGTTTGCACTGAACATTACGTGCTTTCATCCATTCCAAAGTGTAGATTCTAGCCAGACATCGTTATTGTGCAGTATTGATTTCCCTAAAACCCCCACGTGCCAGAAAACAKTAGTCAGCTCTGGCCAGGAGCCAATTGGTCTTCATAACTGAGGGTCCAGCATGGTGCAGTTGAAAGGTGAAGGATATTTTCCATCTCATACGTATATACAGACTTTGTAAATTGGATTATTCCCATAACGAAGAGGAATAGCTGGACCAGAGAGATCAATAACGTTGAAGATACAACCATTGCCTATCATGAGAAATCTGCATTTAGACTTCTCCATGCCGAAAGAGATGAGTAAAACCCCAATTAGATTTCTACAATCCTGAATGGCATGAACCATTCACCTCAAACTATCTGTATTTAGAATGTCGCCAGGTTACTGGACCTTGAAGGTAAAGTGCAAAGAACAAATAATATCATTAATTCCATTCATGCAATGTAAATGATGGAGCTGAAATAAATTGCTTTATTATGTACTTAAACAAACCTGGGAATTAAGATGATGTGTTAGTTTTAAAACTTGTCAAGATAAAAATAGTACAATTCTCTGATAATAGTACCATACAGTAAAGCTATAATTGTTTGAATACATACAGGATTACACATAAGTAAAATGYATCCTAATCAGTATATTGTTGTAATGATGTGGAAAGAGCAACCTTAGACGAAAGAGGTAGAATTTTCCCAAGTAATGCTTTATCAAGTCACAACCCATATTTAGCTGTCTATCATTTCCTCATGTTTACTGTGTGTTTAAACATTCRAGATTGAATGTGTGTTATTTGATTTCAGTTTATTAAACCATTTCCAGGAGTCAGGGCTATTTTTGGAAGCCATAACACAGGATTTATTTAGTTTTTATGTCAAAGCATTGATCATTGTGTCTGTCATATTCACAAACAGAGAAAGATAAGTCCATGGAGCACATTTCCAAGGGCTCATATTCACAATTATAAACACAWTGGAGCAGAGTTGGTTCATTTTCTCTTTTCATTATTTCAGAGCTGAGTTTAATCATATAGAAGGAAATAATGAGTCAACCTAATCAAGGACTTCCGCTACTCRCTCGACAATGATTATACAGTCAGACCCACTGCCATGTTGTATGATTTATGACAGGACATGATGGATATTAATGGATTTGGTAATTGGTGCATATGTTTATGAAATTGGCTGTCTGGCTCTGACATTACAGGCTGTCAGGTAATGCAAACCTTCTCCAGAGACTGCCCAACTGAGGAGACCATAAATAGAATGGATGTTTTAAAGTTTGGTTCAAGAGGCACGCAGTGGATCCTGGGCGCCAAAAAAAGAAAGGTAATGTCATGGCCACTCTCAAAGGGGTTTAGCTCTTGAGAAAGAAACGGGTTTTCTGTTCAGTAGTTATTGGGAGGGAACTATGTTTAGTAACTGGAGAAGAAAACGGTATTTGCAGGGCTACTCTTAGGTGAATAAACCTGTAAACTTGGCATATGAGAAAGTGCTAACCTTGAAGAGACTTATTGTTAATATTTGACACTAGCCTGGTCTCAGATCAGTATGTACTTAAGCCAACTCCTCTGGCTAATGACAAAGATAATAGTTGGCTAGGTGTCGTCAGAWAAGTTGGTTTAAACACTTACAGGTCTGGGACCAGGCTGATTGGACACATGCATACTCCTCTCAGTGTTGTTTATTCTACTAGTAAATATCAACTCTTTGATCCACAATGATATGCTTTTATGCGCTGACATTTTTCTTGAATATTGTGGCCAGATACCAGGATTGTTGGGATAAATTCCCACCAATGATGGCTTTTTCATTCTGTGTTCGCTTCATGCCTTTTTCAATAATTTCAATTGCACAATGCTATTCTGCAAMACTTGGAAAATAATGTATCTGTTGAGAATACAGAACTGTGCAACAAAGGAAAAGGTAATTGTATGCACAGCAACCCTTCCATAGCTGTAATGTTCTTAGTACACCAATGTCAATGAAGAAGTGTATTTCTGAGCCAAATATTGTTAATATCCCCTAGATTCAGAGGTTTGAGCTAAGGTGCTGTTGGGCAGGCAATGTCTTCCTTTGGGCTCCACACAGACAGTCACAGGAAGATAAAGGCTCAGTGTTCTGCCTGAATGGACTCCTCTCCTATAGGCCTCCACATCTGCCCCTGGGCTCACAGTTTCTCATTAAAGGCAGACAAAGAGGACATGTTTTTCAGTGTTTGATGGACATGAGAGCAGAAACACACTGTCATCAGCAGCCTTCACACGAAAGGCAATGGGGCTGAGAGAGAGAGAGAGAGATAAACAGAAATAATGTGTAGCTTATCACTGCTCTGAATGTAACGACCAAAAGGCTCCTTAACTGCTTATACCCCCAAGCCATTAGAATGCTGAACATTTACTCAAATGGTTACCCAGACTATTTGACTATTTTGCGCAGGCTCGATGTACACTATCTGGACACTAACTACACACACACACACATACTACACTGACACACACGCACATGGACAGACACAGACACACATGCATATTAACGACACACACACACATACATTCACATTCCTTCAAACTCTTCACATACGCTGCTGCAACTCTCTGTTTATTATCTATGCATAGTCACTTTACCCCTTCCTACATGTACATATTACCTCAATTACCTCAACTTACCCGTACCCCTGCACATTGACTCAGTACCGGTAACCCTTGTATATAGCATCGTTATTGTGATTTTATTGTGTTACTATTTTTCTAATTTAGCAAATTTTTCGTTTTTTCCTTTAAAAAAAATCTGCATTGTTGGTYAAGGGCTTGTAAGTAAGCATTTCACGGTAAGGTCTACACCTGTTGTATTCGGCGCTTGTGGCAAATAAAATGTGATTTGATTCGAAGGCTGAACTCAAACACTAATAAATGTAGGCTACGGCACACACACGCTGCACTCCGTCACGGATCCCTCCGGAACTTTCATTACGCACACCTGTCCCATATTCCCACTGATTAGTACTTGTATAAGTGTGCCCTTTGGTTTTCATTGGGCTGTCGATTATTGTTCCAATGTCCGTTGGTGCGTATGAGTACTTGTGCTGTGTGTTTTGGGCTTTCGTGCCCTTGTGGATTGCGCAGATGATTACGGGTCTCGTCCCGTGTGTTAATCATTGTGCGCGTGTGTATTTATTCGTTTGGCGCCACCGCCACTTCAGCAGCCACAACTGGCCCGTCCAACGCCGCTGCTACTGGTCTGTCCAACGACTACGCAACTTCAGCAGCTGCATCGGGTCCTGATCGACCCGCACAGCGTTCCTGGGATTGTCCTCGAGGCCGGGGTCGTTGCGCTGCTTGTGCAGCGCGTCAGGGGGGGGGTACTGTCACAGATCCCTCCGGAACTTTTATTACGCACACCTGTCCCCTATTCCCGCTGATTAGTGCTTGTACTGTATATATGTGCCCTTTGGTTTTCATTGGGCTGTCGATTATTGTTCCAATGTCCGTTTGTGCGTGTGAATACCTYTGCTGTGTTTTTTAGGGCTTTCGTACCCTTGTGGATTACGCAGATGATTACGGGTCTCGTCCCATGTGTTAATCATTGTGCGCATGTGTATTTATTTGATGTACTCCTCGCTCTTATGTTCAGGTTTCAACCCTGTGTTTTGTGTAGATGTTTGTTTGGTCTTCATCCCCGTGCCCTTGCACGGCATGCCGTAATTTGGCGTATAATAAAAAAAACTATTACGCATTCCTGCGCCTGTGTCCCGAATCCTTCATGCAAGCGAATTCATACACACACAGACACACCCACAATGCCAATTATCAAAGGAATGACAATTAATCATGCACATCTTTGTTGTGAAAAACAACAAGATGTAATGTTTTCCTTCTGATTTCCTCACTTTTTCACGTCTTTTTTCCATCGTGTTGCTTCAGAGTCACACAGAGAGTGACTGAACCAACATGAGGGGCAATGCCCCATTGGAGTTTATGGACCATGACATAGACTATTACCCATTTATAGTTACTACCAACCCAACTGTGCAGTCCTGGCTCAGATATTTAATTTCCACATTGCCCTTTTTAGCAAAGTTCCAGCAACTACGTTGTACTCGTAACCAGTTTAACACAGTTTAGCTTGGTTCGGCTCGGGTCAGTGGTTTGAACAGTGTATATCTCCGTCTTARAATTACAATGAAGAGATTGTAATGGTTTATAACTATATATGGACAGGAAGTTGCCCTAATCTGTATCTGTATCTGTATTGCCTCTGTCTTCTTCAGCACCACTGACAACTGAATCACTGTCMGACCCTGAGTTCGTTCTTGGCTGGAATGAATTTTGCCTTGGGCTAAAATCAGTTAGACACTTCTTTAGTCTTTGTAAGATTTAGAATGTGTGGTTTCCTTTTCTTGGGCACTGGGTACTTTCATGAATTGTATTCTTATTCTCGTGGAATCAAATCGAAGTTGAAAAAGGAACCATATTATGAGTTCTCCATATTATCAATATATTATAATCAAATGTTATCTGTAAAAAACACCGTTTTAAAGCAGGGATAAACACTGCAGCGAAGTGCTTACATACACACAGCATGTGTCCCTATCTGAGTCCACTGTATAATGTTCAAAACAGAGAACATACCCATGTATCTAACTAACACTTGACTGTGTAGTTATAATGTAAAATACCTAGGTATGGTACCCGTCTACAGTATCTATTCTAGGCAATCTCCGTCATAGGGATTTAAACTAATGTGGAAGCATGCCGACACACGATGGGCCTTGATCTCAGTTCCTCCTGGGACCCTCTCATCTGGAGCCAGTCAGGATAGCATCAGGTGGTTATCAAGGCCAAGAAGTCCCACACTAACAGAACAAGCAAAACCCGCCTGTGAGCCAAGTCTAATTAAAAACAGGAGGCCAGATGTTTTGCCTTCACTGTGTCTTTTCCCAAATGCATTCCTTTGGCAACTGAAGCTTCGAAGCCAAGCTGAGACACATTTTGAAGTTCATTAAAGCAATATTAAATGATTTTACTCTCGGCAAGAAGATATGCGGACGCTTCCAATTTTATCTAGGACATAGTGCTCATGTTTCAAAATAGAGCAGGTAATAAAACAAGTCTAGACGTAATCCCTTGATGAGATGGGATGGTAATTATTCACCATGGGAAAATATGTCAGACCTAGTGTCAAACAACAGGTGTGTTGTTCACAGGATATTGATTGTGTGGGTTGGAGAGTAAAGATTTGCTGACAAAATTGGGAGAAAAGTTGAATATTATTAAACATAATTCTAGGTTAGATATCAATTTCACTTAATGTTCCTTCATTCAGGCAATAATTAGTAAATAGCAACATAGTGGGAAACTTATGATCGGATATTACAAGTGACGGTTGAATCCAGAAATTCACCTCTCAAACTAAGTTCCAAAACATTTCAGTTTCAGAATAATACAAAGCCACTAATCCTAGGATCAAAGTGAAGAAGAGTGGGATCCTGTTTCTTCTGCCCAATACAATGTGACAAATGAGCGTATTTGAGGTTGTGTAACACATGCCATCTGCCATCGCCCCCACCCTCCTGTGAAAAGATCATTAATTATCCCATCCTCTCGCTAGGTAGGTGGAAGGTAAACACTTACTTAAAGAGCTTAAATGCTTGCCAAGATATCCAGAGTTATTTAGTTCATTCATTCACTCATTAATCCGCTATTATCAAAAGTACCATTACGGTACTACATTAAGTTAACTTCCAAAGCAAGGCTGTACCCCATACTTAAATGTGTCATTTAAATACTGTATGAGACATTTACAATGTCTTATGTTCTTTCATAATGCATTATAACTATTATATTATGAAGCACTGTCTGTCTTGCCCAACAAAAATACAATTTTAGTGCACACAGGGTATAACCACCATCCTGTCTGGTGGATCCTCTGTTACCATGTCCTCCTCAGTGATACAGTATGCATATGATTGACTAGTTCCTGTTGAACTTGGGAGACACAGTCCTAGTTTGACAGTTATTAGTCTCTCCTTCTTTCTCTCAGTTTCATGATCATATTGAAATCTTAGTGCCTGGAACACTTGCTGAGGCTGGTGGGAGTGTAATCCATTGGAGACCTCCACACTCTGAAGTTTACTGTCTTAATTAGAGGCAGAGTTAGTGTCTCCATAACAAAGCTCTTCTTTCTTAAAAAATATATTTTTCATGTCTTTCTCTCTATCTCTCCCACAGACGGGGGCCGGGCAGTGATGTTAGGGCAGGGCTGTTTCCGTGGTAATGAGCTGTCAGAGAAATGAAGCTGGGGGCTCTTTTTTTCTTCCCCATCTCTCTCCTTTCCAAATAAGGGCTAGAGTCCAGAGAGAGCTTCTCTGGCAGCAGCATCTGTGGAGCCAGTGCCCTGGGGACTCCGGTGTCACAGATGCAGTGGAAAACTCAGCAAGTGGAGAGGCTCTACCTGACTGCAGGCTGGGGGACTGGCGTAATTAGGTCTTTAGATGTTGTATGTTGAATGAGAATGGGGCTCCGAGGCACTAGATGGCACAGGTTTGAAGGATTGTTTTAATTCACCAGGCACTAATGAGAAAAATAAATGCTCAACTCTCCACTGTTTTGGGTGTGCCGGTTTGTTTCCCTCTGATTGCTGTGTGCCGTTAATACCCTCTTTCATCATGCATTTCAGCAGGCCACAAAGCAGCTCGCTCTCTTTGACCAGTAATGTGCCACACTATTGAGCTTCTTCTACTGAGCTCTCCATTGTTTTCCCTCTAGTCAAAGACATTTTCTAAAAGCAGCAGTAGATATAAGTTATAATTCACCTTTGGAGGCTTTCATTTCTCACACACACACACACACACACACGCACACACACACGCACACGCACACGCACACGCTCACGCACACGCACACACACACTTTATAATATTACTTTATTGATCTGTAAAGCACTATGTGGTCCAGAATACATGTCTGATATGCTTTTAAGATGTCAGATCCTCTGGCACTGGTCTTTTGGTTGTGAGAGACTAATGCATTGTTGCACTGTTATTTGATCAATGTTTTTCTATTTAAATGTGTCTCATTTAGAAAACGTATTGTGTTTTTATCTTTCTCACCTTTTAATTGTTTTCTTTGTTGAGTATTTTGGAATGCATCCTCTGTAAGAAATGTGCTATATAAGAAAAGTTTGATTTGATTAATGTCTCTCTCTCTCACACACACACACACACACACACACACCACCACACACACACACACACACACACACACACACACACACACACAAACCTCATTGCTGCCTGTGCCATTTGAAGTGTTGTTGTATGAGGTTTATCTGCTGTCCTTGGTGCTGAATGAAGAGTATTGAAGAGTAGCTGTCCATGGTGCTGAACTAACTGCTTGTACTGACAAAGGAATGTTCATTATGTTTTGTTTGCTTCTTGCAATCCATAATGCTCACAGTAATGTTACAGCCATAGTGGTGCTCTACAGCAACATATCAATGCATCCATTGTGCATCGACATAGCGTCCATAATCTAACTTCGGTGAAAGAGACTTCAACTTCTGTATCTTTTCCTGAACTACAGTGAAGTCAACTGAATTAATGTAAATAGCTAATATTGTCTATTGTTCCTGCATTTGTGAGAAGGACAAAGTTTAGACATTTGTAATTTTGTTCCTCTGCTGTTAATTATGAACTGAAATTGTTAACTGTTATTAAAGGTCCCAAACAGTGAAAAACATGTTTTTCATCAAATTGGATGATATTTGGTTGAGCCCAGTATGAAGAATTACTGTAGCTGGTGAATTAACAAAGTTCATCATAAAGTTACTGTTGCCCTTTCCTCATGTCAAACGGAGGCAGGCATTACTTCCTGTTTTATGCAACGTCGTGTAAAGCCGAACATTTTATTCACCRATGGTTGTGTATTATAATATGAAATGCCTTAAAACTGCCATTACATGTGCACATCATACATCTTTGTTTACAAACCGTAATATAGTTCAAGCAGAATGATACTGGTAAATAACACCTTTTCATCTGTTGTGACTTTAGCTAGCAGGCTACAGAGAACAAAAATATAAATGTAAAGTGTTGGTCCCATGTTTCATGAGCTGAAATAAAAGGTCCCAGAAACTTTCCATACACACAAAAAGCTTATTTCTCTCAAATTTTGTTTGTTTACAATTCTGTTACTGAGCATTTCTCCTTTGCCAAGATAWTCCATCCACCTGACAGGTGTGTCATATCAAAAAGCTGATTAAACAGCAAGATCATTACACAGGTGCACCTTGTGCTWGGGACAATAAAAGGMCAATCTAAAATGTGCAGTTTTGTCACACAGCACAATGCCACAGATGTCTCAAGTTGAGTGACTGTGCAATTGGTATGCTCACTGTAGGAATGTCCACCAGAGCTGTTGCCAGATAATTCAATTTTAATTTCTCTACTATAAATCGCCTACAACATAATTTTTGAAAATGTGGCAGTACGTCCAACCGACCTCACAACCGCACACCACGTACAACCACGCCAGCCAAGGACCACATCCGGCTTCTTCATCTGGGAGATGGTCTGAGACCAGCCACCTGGACAGCTGATGAAACTGTGGGTTTGCACAACCAAACTGTCAGAAACTCTCCCAGGGAAGCTCATCTGCATGCTCGTCGTCCTCACTAGGGTTTTGACCTGACTGCCGTTCGACTTCATATCCGACTTCAGTGGGCAAATGCTCAACTCAGATCAAATTGTATTTGTCACATGCATCGAACACAACAGGTGCAGACCTACAGTGAAATGCTTACTTACAAGCCCTTAACCAACAATGCAGTTTTAACCTCTACAGGATCTGTGTACCTAAACCGGCATAGTTGTTGCTAACGTGCGCGAATGTGATTAGAATGACGTTGTAAGTAACAGCAAACTTTCGGGACATAGACATGTCTTATATGGGCAGAAAGCTAAAATGGTTGTTAATCTAACTGCAGTGTCCAATTTACAGTAGCTGTTACAGTGACAAAAGTATTATTATTCCATTTTCCATCTCCTTTTGTCTTTCCACTATCATCAATCTGTAATGATAGACATTTTAGAAAATTCAACATCTACTTCCCAGGCAACCACCACAGCAGGAATGATGTGATACAAAAACAACTTTCCCAAGGCAAAGAAGGGGGAATATGCTGTGAAGACAGATCCAACAGTGGTGTTTATTCATGAATTCCAAGGGAAGCCAGGCTTCCCAAATAAATCGATGAAGAAAAATATACAAAAACCTAAAACATTGTATCTTTCGTCTCGCTGTGTTTCATAATTTTCCTTCAATTCGCAAGAGGCTGAATGTACTGTATCTCACAGGAGAAAGCATCAGAGAGAGYAAAACAGCGCCCCTCTGTCTTTATATGTGTAGGGCCATCTATCTGATGCAAACAAGTATTACACGGTTGCCTCCAGTAGCATTGAAGACAAGGGAAGCCAGCGTGCATTTGGCCTCCCTTGATAAAAAWGGGTAAAATAATAGCCAATCAGCGTTGAGCTAAACTGAGCAAGATCAACTGTGAATGGTCCTTGCGCACAAAAAGTGAAGCCAGCTTGGATTTGGCGTCACTCCTATGTCATTGACAGAAAAACTTTGTTACATCTTGTTGTGTTCTCATTGTGTTGTGTTGTTGTCCTCCATTGGCTAGCTATCCGTCCCTTTCCTAAACTAGACATTGATGAAGATAGAGATTTGGACTGGTTTTACTTAATTCTCCACACTGGCCAATGATTATATCTGCGATTCTGATCCAACCATTAATTCATAAATTGTTGTGCCCCTGCCCTGAGAGGATGGAAGTTCAATATGTAGCTAGATATAGTAGGCTAAAGTTAACTAGCTAACGTTGCCCATGAATGGTAGTTAGGCTAGCAAGCAAGCATTTTAGCGAGGTAGCCTTGGACAAAAAATGTAACTGTACTGTACAGTCGTGGCCAAAAGTTTTGAGAATGACACAAATATACATTTTCACAAAGTCTGCTGCCTCAGTTTGTATTATGGCAATTTGCATATACTCCAGAATGTTATGAAGAGTGATCAGATGATTTGCAATTAATTGCAAAGTCCCTCTTTGCCATGCAAATGAACTGAATCCCCCAAAAAACATTTCCACTGCATTTCAGCAATGCCACAAAAGGACCAGCTGACATCATGTTAGTATTTCTCTGGTTAACACAGGTGTGAGTGTTGACGAGGATAAGGCTGGAGATCACTCTGTCATGCTGATTGAGTTTGAATAACAGACTGGAAGCTTCAAAAGGAGGGTGGTGCTTGGAATCATTGTTCTTCCTCTGTCAATCATGGTTAACTGCAAGGCAACACGTGCCGTCATCATTGGTTTGCACAAAAAGGGCTTCCAGTAAGATTGCACCTAAATCAACCATTTATCAGATCATCAAGAACTTCAAGGAGAGTGGTTTAATTGTTGTGAAGAAGGCTTCAGGGTGCCCAAGAAAGTCCAGCAAGCACCAGGACCGTCTCCTAAAGTTGATTCAGCTGCGAGATCGGGGCACCACTAGTACAGAGCTTGCTCAGGAATGGCAGCAGGCAGGTGTGAGTGCATCTGCATGCACAGTGAAGCAAAGACTTTTGGAGGATGGCCTGGTGTCAAGAAGGGCAGCAAAGAAGCCACTTCTCTCCAGGAAAAACATCAGGGACAGACTGATATTCTGCAAAAGGTACAGGGATTGGACTGCTGAGGACTGGGGTAAAGTCATTTTCTCTAATGAATCCCCTTTCCGATTGTTTCGGGCATCCGGAAAAAAGCTTGTCCGGAGAAGACAAGATGAGCGCTACCATCAGTCCTGTGTCATGCCAACAATAAAGCATCCTGAGACCATTCATGTGTGGGGTTGCTTCTCAGCCAAGGGAGTGGGCTCACTCACAATTTTGCCTAAGAACACAGCTATGAATAAAGAATGGTACCAAGACATCCTCCGAGAGTAACTTCTCCCAACCATCCAGGAACAGTTTGGTTATGAAAATGCCTTTTCCAGCATGATGGAGCACCTTGCCATAAGTCAAAGTGATAACTAAGTGGTTCGGGGATCAAAACATTGATATTTTGGGTCCATGGCCAGGAGACTCCCCAGACCTTAATCCCATTGAGAACTTGTGGTCAATCCTCAAGAGGCGGGTGGACAAACAAAACCCCACAAATTCTGACAAACTCCAAGCAATGATTATGCAAGAATTTCAAAGCTCTTCATGGCTACAGACGTCAGTGCTACGGGTCGGTAGTCATTTAGGCAGGATACCTTGGCCACAGGGTCTACTTGAAACATGTTGGTATTACAGACTCGGTCAGGGACAGGTCGAAAATGTCAGTGAAGACACTTGCCAGTTTGTCAGTGCATGCTCGGAGTACACGTCCTGGTAATCCATCTGGCCCTGTTGCCTTGTGAATGTTGACCTGTTTAATGGTCTTACTCACATCGGCTATGGAGAGCGTGATCACACAGTCGTCCGGAGCAGCTGATGCTCTCATGCATGCTTCAGTGTTTTTTGCCTCGAAGTGAGCATAGACCTTTTTTTGCTCGTCTGGTAGGCTCGTGTCACTGGGCAGCTTGTGGCTGTGCTTACCTTTGTAGTCCGTAATAGTTTGCAAGCCCTGCCATATCCAAAGAGCATCGGAGCTGGGAAGTACGATTCAGTCTTAGTCCTGAATTGACACTTTGCCTGTATCATAGTTCGTCGGAGGGTATAGCGCGATTTCTTCGAAGAATCCGTGTTAGAGTCCCACTYCTTTAAAACGGTAGCTCTACCTTTTTAGCTCAGTGTGGATGTTTGCTGTAATCCATGGCTTCTGCAATTACTGATGAAGACAGAGACTGATGTGGTGTACTCCTCGGAAGAATCCCGCAACATATTCCAGTCTGTGCTAGCAAAACAGTCCTGTAGCTTAGCATCTGCGTCATCTGACCACTTCCTTATTGAGCGAGTCACTGGTACTTTCTGCTTTAGTTTTTGCTTGTATGCAGGAATCAGAAGGATAGAGTTATGGTCAGATTTGCCAAATGGAGGGCGAGGGAGAGCTTTGTACGCATCTCTGGGTGTGGAGTAAAGGTGAGTTTTTTATCTAGAGTTTTTTATCCTTTGGTTGCATTAACATGCTGATAGAAATGAGATAAAATGGATTTAAGTTTCCCTGCATTAAATTACCCAGCCACTAGGAGCTCCGCCTCTGGATGAGCATTTTCTTGTTTTCTTATGGCCTTATACAGCTCGTTATGTGCCGTCTTAGTGCCAGCATCGGTTTGTGGTGGTAAATAGACAGCTACAAAAAATATAGATGAAAACTCTCTTGGTAAACAATGTGGTCTACAGYTTATCATGAGATACTCCCTCAGGAGAGCAAAACCTCGAGACTTCCTTAGATTTCATGCACCAGCTGATATTTACATATAGACACAGACCACCAGCTCTTGTCTTACAGGAGGCAGCTGTTCCATCTTGCCAGCCAGCTGTTCCATCTTGCCAGCCAGCTGTTCCATCTTGCCAGCCAGCTGTATGTTATCTATTCCAACCAACTGTATGTTATCCATGTYGTCGTTCAGCCACGACTCTGTGAAACATAAGATACAGTTTTTTACAGTTACAGTTTTTAATGTCCCATTGGTAGGATAGTCTTGATCGAAGCTCATCCATTTTGTTATTCAATGATTGCACATTTGCTAATAGGACTGTTGATAGAGGGGGATTACTCACTCGCCGTCGGATCCCAACAAGGCACCCCAACCTACGTCCCCGATATCTCTGTCTCTTCGTCATTCGAATGACGGGGATTTGGGCCTTGTCGGGTGTCTGAAGTAAATCCTTTGCGTACAACTCGTTAAAGAAAAACTCTTTCTCCAGTACGAGGTGAGTAATCACTGTCCTGATATCCAGAAGCTCTTTTCGGTACTATTGACTTGCTTTGGATTTGTGCCATGTCACGAACCAGTTCGAAGTTCGTAACAAAGGGAGACAACGTGGCGTTATAAGGAATAACATTATATATTTATTAACTAAAGTAAACTAAATACAAAAAACTACGGTGTGTAGTCAGTAGTCAKTAGTGTAAGTGAGTGGTTGCGTGCATAAATGTGAGGGGTGTTGAAAGTTGCCACCGCAAACAAACAAAAACAGCCACAAAATGCCACAACCAAAATTTGTCTGCATGGAGAGAGTCTCCCCAATGAATGGGGAAGAGGTGTATTTATCCCCGGACACACCCGAGCCCAGGTGTGTCCCATTACGCTGACGACCCTCCCGGCTCCGCCCACCGACATCCTATTAAGGAAAACAAGAGCAAAGAGAAAGAATTCGGCAGACCGAAATGCTAAAAAGTTAGAATTTGAAACAATGGTCAGGTAAACAAAACAAAAGCATGGGTTGCTGTCATACCTTGTCCATAAACTGCTTACAGGCTAAGGAAAACAAAATCTAATTTTGTAATTTGAGTGAACTATCCCTTTAACACCTACTAGCAGGAGCAGCACCATCTAGTGGTCAGAGCCTGGTAATATCAGGATGTAGGATAGGACACAAACCTAAACTTAAATTACTTATTTCTCTGAACAGGGGAAAAAAACATCACCAAATTACATAGGATGATAATACAATACTTAGAGACGCAACTACTTGTCAGACATAAAGAACTGATACTGTATACTCGTTGTTGGGGTGGGATTGGTGTAGGATTGGTGTGGGATGTGGGGGTTCTGTGGGTGGCTTCTGACAATTTTTGGGATTCCTCGTCTTAATTATTGTTAGAAAAAAGTTGGGTCCAAATTGGATGTTAGGTACTATATTTACTGGATATTATATGCATCATATAAAATAAAATGGCCAATTTGGGTGCAAACAATTAGCTTAATTTCTCAGTGATCGAATTATATTTCAACAAAATAATGTTGCAAGAATGCTAATCTTATCTGTTTATCACTACAGAAATTATTTCAGTACAATCTGTGATGGTGGGTGTCATGGCTTGCTGAAATGACATGGAACAACCTTAATGGGAGCTCAGTGCTGTGCCTGGGCCACAGTGGAGGGAGGGGGCTCCTCCAGGCTTATCAATTACAGCCCAGGGTAAAAGTTTGGCCATTATTCCTCTGCAGTGAGGGGATGACCCTCCTCTCCTGGAGCTCAATGATGTGTCTACAGCTGTAATCACCACGCTCCTGGTGATGTTTTCATTGCTGTGGCAAGTACTGGTGGAATGGACTGACTGGTCCTATTCTCCATACACATGTCAGCAAACATCTATAGGCTATCATGCAGGCCTGTGTAAGTGTCAGCTTAAATTACCTGTTCAGAGCGCATTACATATCAGCGAAGACATTGGCTATTCATTGTAAACATGCACTGTCTTAGGTCATTATATTTGAGATGCCTGGCCCGGGGTACTCTTAAATGAGATGTTATGATGATAGACCTGGTGGTAAGAGAGTATGACTGACTCATATACAGTGTATTCGGAAAGTATTCAGACCCCTTAACTTTTTCCACATTTTTTTTACGTTACAGCCTTATTCTAAAATTCGATTAAATAAACGTTTTTCCTCATCAATCTATACACAATATCCAATAATGACAAGGAGAAAACTGTTTTTTTGTAATGTTTTGCAAATGTATTAAAAATAAAAACAGAAATAACTTATCTACAAAAGTATTCAGACCCTTTGCTATGAGACTCGAAATTGAGCTCAGGTGAAGGTTCCCAAGAACACAGTGGCCTCCATCATTCTTAAATGGAAGAAGTTTGGAACAACCAAGACTCTTCCTAGAGTTGGCTGCCCGGCCAAACTGAGCAATCGGGGGTGAAGGGCCTTGGTCAGGTAGGTGACTAGTCAGGATCGAGGTGAACGGAGCAAAGTACAGAGAGATCCTTGATGAAAACCTGCTCCTCAGACTGGGGTGAAGGTTCACCTTCCAACAAGACAATGACGCTAAGCACAAAGACAACGCAGGAGTGGTTTCGGGACTTGTCTTTGAATGTCCTCGAGTGGCCTAACCAGATCCCGGACTTGAACCTGATCGAACATCTCTGGAGAGACCTGATAGGTGTGCAGCTGTGCAGCGACGCTCCCCATCCAACCTGACAKAGCTTGAGAGGATTTGCAGAGAAGAATGGGGGAAACTCCCCAAATACAKGTGTGCCAAGCTTAATACCCAAGATGACTCGAGGCTGTAATCACTGCTCAAGGTTCTTCAACAAAGTTCTGAGTAAAGGTTCTGAAAACTTATGTAAATGTGATGTTTGAGTTGTTTATTTTTAATACATTTGCTAAAATAAAAAATAAACTGTTTTTGTTTTGTCATTATGGGGTATTGTGTGTGGATTGATGAGGGGGAAAAATAATTTTATCAATTTTAGAATAAGACTGTAACGTAACAAAATGTGGACAAAGTCAAGGGGGCTGAATACTTTCCGAATGCACTGTATATCTATTATTGTATTCTGGTCAGTGCCATCCTATTCAACTATTGCTGCATATATACTATTTTATCCTACACATTCTACAGATAGAGTAAATATTTTATCCACATACTTTATAGTCCATAATGTTGATACATTCCGTCACAAATATATTATTGAACTCTGGACTCCGGAATTGCTGATATTTATAGATTTTTTAATTCCATTGTTTTACTTTTAGATTTGTTGTGAATTGTTAGGTATTATTGCCCTGTTGGAGCTAGGAAAACAAGCATTTCTCTACACTCGCATAATATATGTATGTGACCAATAAAGACCAATAAAATTTGATTTTATTCGATATAATACAGATTAAAATACAACAGCGACTAGACTAACAAGTTCAACATTTAAAATTTGACCATTGACAAATAGTTCTAAAGATCTACAGTAGACCAGAATAAACCGTCACTGAAAGAGGGATGGAGTCCCTCAGTTCATAACCTGCACTCTTAAGATATATCCTATACAATACAGTGTCTTCCATTCCAGAGCTCTCCAAAGACAGGACCATCATACTGCTGAAACATACTGTATTACGAATAGTGAAGGTTCCTGCTATTGAAAATGTAGCAGAATGCTGGAGAACTGATCATTTTTCAAAGTGTTGAGAAGAAGTTGATATTCTCTGAGCCATTGTCCTTGTGTCACTATAGAATAGCCTCAGCCTACGACATAACATAATAGTGTTCATAGTGGCTCATACATCAGAAAAAACACAACTTCCTTAGCCTTTCTCTCAGTCTCTCCCTCCCCTCACTCATCCTCTCTCCTGCTCTCAATCTCTCTCCTTCCTATCTTACTCTCATTCTTGCTCTCTCTCGCGCGCTTTCTCTAACTCCCTCCCATTCTCACTTTTTGTCCTAACTTTCACTAGACATGTCAATATAAAACTCATTATCATGCTGCATCCTACCTAACTGTTAAAGGAAAATTCCACCCAAAATCTATAGTCCCAAAATGTTTTGCTATCACATTTTCAAGATATCTAACTTTCAAAATACAGCAATACAGCTGGTATTTTGCAAAACGCAGCATCATATTATGCAAAATGCAACATACTGTATTTTTTAAGATATATATCTTGAAAACTTGATTGCTGACTTGTAAAACATTTTCCTAAACATTTTGGGACTATAACAAATACCAAAATATTGTTTCTAGTTTTCTTTTAAGGCWAGAAACATTCATGATATATATATCAAATGCAAATTTTACCCCAAATAAATATTAATCTGTCCTCTTTGCTATCACTCCCTTAGATCTTTCAAAAAAGTTTTATTTTCCAATACTTTAAAAGGCATCTAAAGATTTTTACAATAGGGTTTTTATAGTAGAGGGACTCACAGCTGAGTGAAAGAAAAGCTATATATAAATACACTGCTAAAAAAAATTAAGGGAACACTAAAATAACACATCCTAGATCTGAACGAATGAAATATTCTTATTAAATACTTTTTTCTTTACATAGTTCTGTACATTCTTTACATAATGTGCTGACAACAAAATCACACAAAAATTATCAATGGAAATCAAATTTATCAACCCATGGAGGTCTGGATTTGGAGTCACACTCAAAATTAAAGTGGAAAACCACACTACAGGCTGATCCAACTTTGATGTAATGTCCWTAAAACAAGTCAAAATGAGGCTCAGTAGTGTGTGTGGCCTCCACGTGCCTGTATGACCTCCCTACAACGCCTGGGCATGCTCCTGATGAGGTGGCGGATGGTCTCCTGAGGCATATCCTCCCAGACCTGGACTAAAGCATCCGCCAACTCCTSGACAGTCTGTGGTGCAACGTGGCGTTGGTGGATGGAGCGAGACATGATGTCCCAGATGTGCTCAATTGGATTCAGGTCTGGGAAAACGCGCGCGGCCAGTCCATAGCATCAATGCCTTCCTCTTGCAGGAACTGCTGACACACTCCAGCCACATGAGGTCTAGCATTGTCTTGCATTAGGAGAACCCAGGCCAACCGCACCAGCATATGGTCTCACAAGGGGTCTGAGGATCTCATCTCGGTACCTAATGCAGTCAGGCTACCTCTGGCGAGCACATGGAGGGCTGTGCGGCCCCCCAAAGAAATGCCACCCACACCATGACTGACCCACCGCCAAACTGGTCATGCTGGAATGTTGCAGCAGCAGAAGGTTCTCCATGGTGTCTCCAGACTCTGTCACGTCTGTCACGTGCTCAGTGTGAACCTGCTTTCATCTGTGAAGAGCACAGGGCGCCAGTGGCGAATTTGCCAATCTTGGTGTTCTCTGGCAAATGCCAAACGTCCTGCACAGTGTTGGGCTGTAAGCACAACCCCCACCCCCCTCATCCCACCTCATGGAGACTGTTTCTGACCGTTTGAGCAGAACCATGCACATTTGTGGCCTGCTGAGGTCATTTGCGAGCTCTGGCAGTGCTCCTCCTGCTCAAAGGCGGAGGTAGCGGTCCTGCTGCTGGGTTGTTGCCCTCCTACGGCCTCCTCCACGTCTCCTGATGTACTGGCCTGTCTCCTGGTAGCGCCTCCATGCTCTGGACACTACGCTGACAGACACAGCAAACCTTCTTGCCACAGCTCGCATTGATGTGCCATCCTGGATGAGCTGCACTACCTGAGCCACTTGTGTGGGTTGTAGACTCCGTCTCATGTACCACTAGAGTGAAAGCACTGCCAGCATTCAAAAGTGACCAAAACATCAGCCAGGAAGCATAGGAACTGAGAAGTGGTCTGTGGTCACCACCTGCAGAACCACTCCTTTATTGGGGGTGTCTTGCTAATTGCCTATAATTTCCACCTGTTGTCTATTCCATTTGCACAACAGCATGTGCAATATTGTCAATCAGTGTTGCTTCCTAAGTGGACAGTTTGATTTCACAGAAGTGTGATTGACTTGAGTTACATTGTGTTGTTTAAGTGTTCCCTTTATTTTTTTGAGCAGTGTATATTATATATATATATATATTATATATTATATATGTCACGACTTCCGCCGAAGTTGGCTCCCCTGCCTGTTCAGGTGGTGCTCGGCGGTCGTCGTCACCGGCCTACTAGCCGTCACGATCCCTTTTTCGTTGTCTGTTTGTTTTGTCTTATTAGTTGCACCTGTGTCTATTTGTGTGCTTGATGGGCTTCCTTATTTATAGTACATTTACCCGCCCTTGTTTTGTGCGGGATTATTCTTGTGTTACTGGCTACGTTATTTTAGGTGTGTTCGGTTTCTAGACCTGGTACCCTGTGTTTTGGGTGGTCCATATATTTTCCGCGCCCTGTGTTGTGGGCTTGCTTTTGTGACTTATTAAAGTGCATTTTTCCCTGTGGAACTCTCTGCTCTCTGCGCCTGATTCTTCCTCACACACCTCGTCCCTCATGACATATATATATATATATTGAATGTATTTTCTTGACATGTATATATATTATAATATATATATATATTGAATGTATTTTCTTTCAAAAAAATAATCAAGGTCTCAAAGCTTGATAGAACACCCACATTTACAATAGCTGTTTGTTTGTAGTGGAGGCATGAGGAAATGTCAAATAATAAATCATAATTTTCCTCCCACAGTCTTCTGTAGTCTCAAAGAAAGGTGTTCAATAAAACCAAGTGATGAAGTACATCTATTATAAAGATGATATTTAATTGCATTCTTTCAGTTGTTCACTTAAAAATAGTATTTCAAATAAATTCCATCAGATCTGCCCTGAATATCTACATTGTCAGGAAAACCTTGTGATCACAGCTGACATATACGGTATGACAATTGTCAGGGGAGGACAGCTCATAATAATGGCTGGAATTAAGTGAATGAAACGCTATTAAAACATATGGAAACCGTGTATTTGTTGTGCTTGAACCCATTCCATTAATTCCATTACAGCCATTACAGTGAGCCCGTTCTTCCCAATTAAGGTGCCACCAGCCACCTGTGGTAAGTAGTAAGCGCTTAGGATATATTTAACCACTTCCTACAAGTAGTCTCGGTCGTACTGTTCAATAATCAATAAGACTGATTCCATCATCATTGTCATATGTGGGATATGTTGTCATGGAGGGCTTATTATTGACCATTAGGAGTGAGATTTGTCCGACAGGCTGGTTATTGACTTTTTGACGGGAGTTTTTGGCAATGTTATTGTGAGGAATTTATATTCAACTCTCTGTACTGACAACATTCTCCGAATCTGTCATATGAAAAGGAAATAAGACTAATGAAAAATGCTTAAAGGACCATAGAAAAGGCTCCAAATGGCCAGCTGTCTAAATGTCACAGGCCACTTTCCAAAACCTACTCTGTAGGGCCTACAGGGACAGCATCAGGAAGTTGAGAATGTCAGTCTCTCACAGAAATGTCCTAACTGTCTCTGATGGAACTTGCACACATATTCATGTTGTGTGGTATTTGAACACTGTTTATTTCATTGGACCATCGTTAAACATTTTTGATATTGATGAATTGCTCACAAGAACACTGAAATGATGTCAGAAATGTGGAAACATCGCACACAGAGATACAGCATCAGTGAATTACAACATACTGTACCTATACATTGACTACAGATTTCCATCGCAACAATAATGRATCAAGTATAGGATTGCAAAGGGAGGGTATATTGCTGGAAACTTTCAGAGTTTACCAGTAAACTATAAGAATTTTGGTAATTTCAGGATTTTATGTAATTTATCACAAAACATCCATCGGCCCTTTTGGGAACATCAGATCATCACAGGGGTCTGCAATTTTCTCTGGCCTTCTGTTTGGCCTTTTCACRTGTAAAAAATATAAAATAAACAAATAAAATGAATATAAAATCAAAAATAGAATGAAAAAGCTGTGAAAACATTATCATAAATATAACCATCAACATAGTGAATACCATTGTTGTGTAATATGAGGGTTTCAGCATGAAATATCCTACACTTTTATTTATTTTACTATGTCAATATGTCTTTGTTGTAAATGTTGTGGCACTAAACTGGTGGCAGTTGTAAAAAAAAGTCAATAGTTGGAAGAGTTGCAGAGTTAATAAAAAATAATGCCATTGTTGATTAGATGCTTTTTCATTAGTTAGGCTATTTTCTCTTGAACCATATGGTCTATCCCATAGCCTCGTACGAAGCGTCTTTATCTCACTAGCTTACATTCTGTTTCGCGCCGTGTAGAATGTAAACTCGCGAGATCAGGATGGTTCGTACGAGGCTACTTCACTAGAAACTCATGGACAATATGGACACACTTATTAAAAATGAATACTACTGTATATACATGTACAGTATGAATATATTTTTTAAAAAGTTATTCAATTATAAATGACCAATTTAACCAGAGATTGACATAGATTACCTGTTAATTACCTAAATTACAGAAGATTCCAGTAACTTTGATACATTACCGGTAGCTTGCAACCCAAGTCAAGTATCATGCAGTGTTTGACTTAGTCCTTGGATTTTGGCCTTTTGTACTTTTACTTACAGTGTAGTTTAATACTCTAAATGTATTCTCTTTCATGCTTTGATGTGAGAAAATGCCTTGATCACATAGTTAATGGAGAGATGCTCCTTTATTTAGGGCTTAAGACCAGGGTGCAGGAACAAGGCTACGTACTATTTATCATGTTTTCCTTTGTATAGGAAAGCAGGTAAGCAATTAAAATAAATGGGTCACTGGTTATTGAGCTAGTACTTGAACAGGGTAGCGCTGGGGTACCCTATCTGATCTCAACCTGATGCTTTGACGTGGCTGCGTCTCCCCAGGTCTCCTGATCCCACTGAAGAGGAAATAAAKCCTAATGAGGTGAAGACAGCATGAGATCCTATATTTACTGTTGGGCTAATCCTCACAAACAATCAGAAGAAATGATGTTGTCTGCATATTGGAAGCCCTCCGCCCCCTAACAAAGTATCAGAAGGTAGGCTCCTCAGCAAGAAGTGAAATGTTTAYACGCACCCAGCTCACTGCCTGGCATCAAGCAGAGTAAATATATTCTTATAATTCTGACAGTAAAGTCACAATGTAAATTCTCATTCACCAAAAGGGCCCGCATCTACTAGTAGACAGACATCACAAATAATGACACTCAAGACACCAATCAGAGAGCAAAGACATCATCCTCCAGAACATCCCAATTAACCCAAATTCCAGGTTATTCACATCCATAGACACCACACATAAAAAGAGCTAAATAAGACGCAGACTTCCAACAGTGACTGGCTGTTTGAATGATTGACAAGCAGCAGGACCTGTAAAATATCCCAGGGCAAGACCACTCCCACCCCCATCAGTCTAAAACCTGTCAATGTTATTGAGAGGCTGTCAGGCTCTTTCTAGGTGCCGTCCAAATCAACAGTAAATATTAGTCCTGCAGGGCAGCAGGGAGCATCTAACATCCCCTCTTATTAACCTCCTAACCCCAATGTTTGATGTTGAATAATTCCACTTGGGCTCTCAAGGGAAACACAGAGCAGCCCCTGTTCACAGCCCTGCTCCCAGGCTCCAGTCCTCACAGACACTGACGCCCACATGACAGCAGTCTCAAACATAGACAGAAAAATAACTAAGCCCAAATGACGTGGGCTTAGACGCTTTTTAATTACGATTATTCAGTGGATTTTACACTGAGGGGTTTACACGTTCATTGAATGTACAGTACTGTGTGATACATAGATAATGGTGCTGAGTGTGTTCAACACTACTTATTGTTGAGGATGTCAATAGGGACTTTGCGCTGGGAGGTGGAGAAACAGGAAGGCAGTGGGCGAGTGGGATATCCAGTTCTATTCACGAGCATGGCTGAATAATTTATGATGTTGGTTATTGTTTCTTCATCCAGCTGGGATGTAGAAACAAATCCACAGCTGGTAGAGGGATATCAGCCTGATCTCGCCCTCCACACAACACACCAACACCCACCACTTTAATAGCACCCCCAAGTACAGAGCAAGATGTCTGGAGTCCAAGCAGCTTCGTTGCTGTTATCCAAACAAACAAGGGCTTACATCGCTCCCCCTAGTTTCCTGTCTCACTGCCTTGTTTCCTAGGTAACCGTGTCAGATGATGAGAGGGGGACTGACTCCCTCCAGAGGGCCAATCCTCTCATCCAAAGTTTGTCTCACTTTGGGTCATGTGACACCTGTTGCCATAACAACCAGGTTTAGAGGGCAGTTTGGATGTCTCTTTGATCAGGGAAACACCAGACATTTCAATGGGAGAGCCTCAAACCATGGTGGGGATGCACACATGTGATAGCTGTTCTTCATGAACATGCACTCTGCTCATATTAAGGTACCTAATCATAGTCACTGTTCCCTGCCACTATGGTTAATAACACCCTACCCTAGCATTGCAGAGAAGTAATCAAATCATTGTAGAGCAATGAGAGGGCTGCGGCATAGTCATATCAAATCAAATAAATGATCTGTGAGTAGCTCCAGGTTGGGGTTCTAATCATACATCAAGGTGTATCTCCATGGTAACCATGCAGGAATATATCTTGATATAGTCGAATTGAATTGTGGGCTGAATAAAGAAGTAGACATGTCATCCGTTTAAAAGGTGAACATGACATGATGTCACCATCCAGACTCAGACTGGACTGATTGATGGCAGCCTTCCTTTCGCCCACTCCCCAAGCAGCTATCAGCGACAGCACTGTCAATTTGCAGATGTTAGTTTGCTTTGTGGGCCAGTGACCTTTAAACCCTTTCTGGTCCATGATAAACATGTGGCCTTTCCAAGCCTTAGTAAACAAAGGGGCTGTCCCAAGCCTCTGGGCGGAGGTAAACGGGTGATTTCTCCAAGCCTTTTAGCTTGTGCAAAGCTGTTGGAACGCTTCCATCAGATAACAGAGCCCCTTGGGTATACTCTCAATAAAGTGTGTCTCTGGCAACGTGCTGAAGATCCAGACACCTGTCCCATTGTTGGTGGTTGGGCCAGTCCTTTCTCCCCTCTTTCCCATCACCACCGTAGCAATCCAGGACCATTGGTCCACATGTCTGTCTCCAATTGCCATTGACTGTAATGGGATATGTAACCCAATGTCTCCTAAAGCTCAATACACATTGGAGCGTGACCTCTGCAAGGCGGCAGCAACACACACTGCATGGTGCAATATCTCCCATTCAGATTCACAGAAACAGACAACACACAAACAGTATGGAAGAGTATTTTTTGTCATTTTTAGATATGATCTCTACTGTTAGTGTGTTTATTGAATGAGATGACTAAATAAATTAAACTCATCATCGACTGTATGTTTGCCTGTTTTTTGGGGTATGTTAAACTTCTTATGGCTGAGGGCAGTATTGAGTAGCTTGGATGAATAAGGTGCCCAGAGTAAACTACCTGCTACTCAGTCCCAGTTGCTAATATATGCATATTATTAGTATATTTGGATAGAAAACACTCTGAAGTTTCTAAAACTGTTTGAATGATGTCTGTGAGTATAACAGAACTCATATGGCAGGCAAAAACCTGAGAAATAATCCAACCAGGAAGTGGGAAATCTGAGGTTGGTCGTTTTTCAACTCATTTCCTATTGAAGATACAGTGGGATATTGGTCATGTTGCACTTCCTAAGGCTTCCACTAGATGTCAGCAGTCTTTATAACCTTGTTTGATGCTTCTACTGTGAAGTGGGGGCTCATAACGGCCGTTTGAGCCAGGTGTCTGGCAGAATGCCATGAGCTCGTGACGCTCGTTTACGTAAGAGCGCGCTCTGTTCCATTGCATTTCTACAGACAAAGGAATTCTCCGGTTGGAATATTATTGAAGATTTATGTTAAAAACATCCTAAAGATTGATTCTATACTTCGTTTGACATGTTTCTACGGACTGTAACGGAACTTTTTGACTTTTCGTCTGCTCCTAGTGAACGTGTGTCATGAATTTTGATTTGTGAACACGCTAACAAAAGGAGCCATTTGGACATAAATGATGGACATTATCGAACAAAACAAACATTTATTATGGAACTCGGATTCCTGGGAGTGCATTCTGATGAAGATCATCAAAGGTAAGTGAATATTTATAATGCTATTTCTGACTTCTGTTGACTCCAACATGGCGGATGTTGTTTTGGGCTCTGAGCACCGTACTCAGATTATTGAATGTTGTTTTTTTTATCTGACACAGCGGTTGCATTAAGGAGAAGTTTAAAGTTAAAGTTCCATGTATAATACTTGTATATTCATCAACATTTATGATGAGTATTTCTATAAATTGATGTGGCTCTCTGCAAGATCACCGGATGTTTTTGGAACTACTGAACATAACGCGCCAATGTATACTGAGATTTTTTGATATAAATATGAACTTTATCGAACAAAACATACATGTATTGTGTAACATGAAGTCCTATGAGTGTCATCTGATGAAGATCATCAAAGGTTAGTGATTAATTTATCTCTATTACTGCTTTTTGTGACTCCTCTCTTTGGCTGGAAAAATGGCTGTGTTTTCTGTGAATAGGCACTTACCTAACATAATCGTTTGTGGTGCTTTCGCTGTAAAGCCTATTTGAAATCAGACACTGTGGTGGGATTAACAGGAAGTGTATCTTTAAAATGGTGTGAAATACTTTTATTTTTGAGGAATTGTAATTATGAGATTTCTGTTGTTTTGAATTTGGCGCCCTGCACTTTCACTGGCTGTTGTCATATCGATCCCGTTAACGGGATCTCAGCCATAAAAAGTTATTAATAACCAGGTTGTTGATGCTGCTAACTGTATCTATGACCCATACTGTAGGATGTTGGATATTTCCCAGCAGCTGTTGTTATCCCCTGGGTTATGAGGACAGTAATACAATTTCAACTTCCATGCACTTTTAGGTAGGTGCTAAGTGTTTACTGTCAGCCCAAATTTACTGGCAAACAAATCACAATATTTGGCCATTAAAATGGGATGAATGTAATTTCCTGCATCCTCTGATTTTACATCCAGCCATTGGCTTTGATTTATAATCCAGTGAATTCCTGTCAAAAGATCACAGAGATTCACTGCTGGGTTATTGGGGAGGGTTAACTCCTGCCATTCCTCATGGACCAGCACTGATGACTTAGAATGTGATGTAACACATAACTCCAAAGCCCTGTTTATTACCCGCCTCCTACTTTGGGAATCCTGGGAACTGCTGCTATGATCCATCAGGCCCTATACTGACTCGGCACCTCTTCCCAGCAGGGGAGTAGCAGGAGGCGGGCCCCACCCCAGGGACGTGAAATATGACCACTAGAAGAACATCGATGTGGCTGACAATCACTGTACGCCTGGTCTGGTCCTACCCTGCCTTGGCAGAAATCACAGACGACAGAATCTTAGGCGCGTGTCACAAAGGACGACAGATTAAATGGAAATGTAAACTGCACTGCCACAGTCCCATAAATCTGTGACAGGCTGATTCCCAGCGTGGTTCTGCTCGACGCAGCAGTGTGATCAGTGACCCAGCCACTCCCTTCTCCAACTCAGCTGTCTCTCTCTCTCAGAGAGCACCTTGACCTTAGACTGAGAGGCGGACCTACTGATGTGGTAAACTAATAGTCTCACCCAACTGGGATAATATACAGTAACAACAGGGTAAAATTGAAGAATGCTGAGTGTGATTTCCAGGCTGTGAGTTTCACCTCCTGTTCATGGTTGTTCGTGACCATGTCTCCTACTGGAATTTTATTTACCAGCCATCTAGCATTCTGACACACATCCACACAGGTTTTTTTCATGTGCTGCTATACCATGACAACTGTATGTGATGTCAAACATATGACTCCTCAAGCATCATGCTATATTTCAACGGATTACTTATACAGTACCCTTACACATACAGTATATACACATACTGTATATACATGCACACACACACATATATGCAGTACCAGTCAAAAGTCAAGGCAAAAGATGGCTACTTTGAAGAATCTCAAATATTTTTTGATTTGTATAACACTTTTTKGGTTACTACATGATTACATTTGAATTATTTCATAGTTGTGATGTCYTCACTATTATTATACAATGTAGAAAATAGTAAAAAAATGAAAAACCCTTAAATGAGTAGGTGTGTCCAAACTTTTGACTGGTACTGTATGTGTGTATGTACGTGTGTGTATATACAGTATGTATAAAAACTTCTGTCTGGTACTGTATATATTTGTAATATATTTTCCTTCTGTATTATTTTCCCATAACCTTACCACCGAGAAGAAGTTCAATATCTAATGGTGGGGTCTTGGTAAACAAAAGTGTTACAATGGACAGGGGCATATTTATCAACAACTGCATTTACGCCGAGCAAAGATCTTCATGCCTTCTGTCAAACCTGGTCTAATGTCGCAAAGAATATTTGTCCTGTTCCTTTGGGGATTCCCCATTGTGCAGGACMTCGGTCAGGGGTAAGGACCTGTAGCAGAGAGAAAAGAAGCGTCAGGCTAGGGAAAACAGGCACATCAGGATAACAAGATCTATGCAGGAACAAACAGCTTGAAMCGTACAGACTGACGGAGCAGAGATTACTATCTGGTCGCATGGAAGTGGCAGGGCTGAGTATTTATAGAGGTCTTTATTATGGAACAAGTTGAAGCTGGTGGGGTTCTGCTCTGCCTCCAGCACACCTGTCTCCAGTCACACAATCACATGCACCAACACAGAGAGAGAGAGGGGGAGAGAGCACTGGGGGAGTGGCAGCAGGTTAGGGAGACACAGGATGAGAAGTAGAGGGCGTGGCAGGGGCAGATGTAACAGGATATATCTTTATGCACCAGTCTGTAGTACGTATTCGAAGCTGGGTCAATAGGCCCAGGTGGAATTAATGTAGATGGAGCCCTAAACACACTTTTGATGGGTAGAGAACAGTTTCAGATGCAATGTGCATTGGAATGAGTTGTTTGTCCTGATATTCAGGCTGATTCAGTCATATATGTATTATTTTGTATATATTTTCTGTAAATAGTTCACTAAAGTTTATTGCACCGTACTGGCTGCCTACTTGTTTTCTTTCTCCAATAAAATTTGCACAATAGCGATGCTTAGAAGGGAAAGGTGTGTGCTACAGAGGGTAGTGCGTACGGCTCAATACATCACTGGGGCCAAGTCTAGGTCCAAAATACTTCTYAACAGCTTCTACCCCAAGCCTCCTGAACAGCTAATCAAATGGCTACCCAGACTATTTGCATTGCCCCCCCTCCTTTATGCTGCTGCTACTCTCTGTTTATTATCTGTGCATAGTCACTTTAACTCTACCTACATGTGKCATGCCCTGATCTGTTTCACCTGTCCTTGTGCTTGTCTCCACCCCCCTCCAGGTGTCGCTCATCATCCCCATTATCCTTTGGGTACTAATACCTGTTTTTTCTGTCTGTCTGTCTGTGCCAGTTTGTCTTGTTTGTCAAGTCAACCAGCATTTTGTCTCAGCTCCTGCGTTTCCTCTCTCTTTTTCTCCCCCACCTGGTTTTGACCCTTGCCTGTCCTGTCTCTGAGCTCACCTGCCTGACCACCCTGCCTGTCATCCTGTACCTTTTCCCCACTATTCTGGATTATCGACTCCTGCCTGCCTTGAACTGTCATTTSCCTGCCTCTGTTGCTGTAATAAGCATTGTTACTTTGACACAGTCTGCATATGGGTTTTACCTTTAAAACTGATAACATGTACATTCAGTTGAAAGCGGACGTTTAAATACACCTTAGCCAAATACATTTCAACTCAGTTTTTCACAATTCCTGACACTTAATCCTAGTAAAATTTCCCTGACTTCGGTCAGTTAGGATCACCACTTTATTTTAAGAATGTGAATTGTCATGGCTTCTTTCTTGCTGGGCGGCCTTTCAGGTTATGTCGATATAGGACTCGTTTTACAAGGTCCTTTGTTGTTCTGGGATTGATTTGCACTTTTCGCACCAAAGTATGTTCATCTCTAGGAGACAGAACGCGTCTCCTTCCTGAGCGGTATGACGGCTGCGTGGTCCCATGGTGTTTATACTTGCGTACTGTTGTTTGTACAGATGAATGTGGTACCTTCAGGCATTTGGAAATTGCTCCCAACGATGAACCAGACTTGTGGAGGTCTACAATTTTTTCCTGAGTTCTTGGCTGATTTCTTTTGATTTTCCCATGATGTCAAGCAAAGAGACACTTAGTTTGAAGGTAGGCCTTGAAATACATCCACAGGTACACCTCCAATTAACTCAATTGATGTAATTTAGCCTAACGGAAGCTTCTAAAGCAATGACATCATTTTCTGGAATTTTACAAGCTGTTTAAAGGCAGTCAACTTAGTGTATGTAAACTTCTGACCCATTTGTGATACAGTGAAATAATCTGTCCTTAAACAATTGTTGGAAAAATCACTGTGTCATGCAGAATGTAGATGTCCTAACCGACTTGCCAAAACTATAGTTAGTTTTAACAAGACATTTGTGGAGTGGTTGAAAAACAAGTTTTAATGACTCCAACCTAAGTGTATGTAAACTTCCAAATTCAACTGTATTACCTCAACTAACCGGTGCCCCCACACACTTGGTACCCCCTGTATAAAGGGAAAGGGGGGTACCTAGTCAGTTGTCCAACTGAATGTATTCAACTGAAATGTGTCTTCCGCATTTAACCCAACCCCTCTGAATCAGAGAGGTGCGGTTGACTGCCTTAATCAACATCCACGTCTTTGGCGCTCGGGAACTGTGAGTTAACTGCCTTGCTCAGGGGCAGAACAACAGATTTTTACTTTGTCAGCTTGGGGATTCGATCCAGCAACCTTCCGGTTACTGGCCCAACACTCTAAACACTAGGCTACATGCTTATTTTACTGCTGTTCTTTAATTACGTGTTCTTTTATGTTTTTTTATTTTATACTTATCTATTTTTTACTTAACTTTTTTTCTTAAAACTGCATTGTTGGTTAAGGGCTTGTAASTAAGCATTTCACTGTAAGGTCTACACCTGTTCTATTTGGCGCAGGTGACAAATACGATATGATTTGGAATGCCTCTTCTGCATGGCTGTCTCTGTTTATTAGCATGCACCACTTGGGGTGGTGTTTCTGTTTGGCTGCATGGCCACTGGCAGCTTTGATGTGAAGATGAATGGCTGACTGTTTGCAGATGTTGAGTTAAATCGATCCCCAGTTAGGTGAGATACACAGTATCCATGGGAGAAGACTTGCCTGCAGTGAAGTGGCACATTAATCTGAGGGGTCAGAGACTACATCTGTCAACTGGACTGTTTGCGTGCCATTTTCTAGTCACTTGAGAAGTCCAGGACAGCCCCACCTCTAAAGTACCTTTGGTTTGAACTTTGAGGTTTATCTTGTTGGCATTGTCTCTGTGTCTCTGTGTCGATCTCATTACTTGGTACCAGTAAAATATCACGGCCCCTGTATCTCAAAAGTGAACATGTGGCCTTTATAGCGACATAACACTTGAGATGAGAGGATTTGGGAATACAGAGATATAAATCTATCAGTCAATCGATCATAGAAACACAAGATCTGAACGCAATAAAAAATGTGTATCTGTACAACAGAAAAATGGAGACATGCCCACATCTCTGTACTCAGTAGGTGTCTCTTACTAGGCAGCATTTGGGGCCAGCATTAGCTACATCACCCAGCACTGAGGAGGCTGAGAGCAGCTCCGAATKAACATTTGGGGGATTAATAATGACTAGGTTATTAGTCTGCTGCTGTATTATTCATGCCTCTCTCATTAACAAGCCAGTCTTACACAATGAAGATCACAAGTTCAAACACACTGACAAGGGAGGGAGGGACAAAGGGATGACAGCCATATCTGTCAGCTTGACACACAATCCACTTTATATACATTTTGGATAGAAAAAAGAGACCATAACCAAAGAAATTGTCCTCGAGGCATTTAAACCACAAGGTAGATGACAATGTCAGTGTTCCTCTCAATGTGCCAACTGTAATATGGGATAGGATTGACATTCTGATGATTCTGACAGTGACAATTCCAATAATAATGAAATCCTTTATGGAGCCCTACTGCGAGCTTAGTCTGCAACACTGGCCTTCTCACTGGGCACACACATCTCCACCACATCATAGAAATTCAAAATAATTCCAGAAAACCAATCTTCCCAATGCCAGATTGGCTTACTTGCCCATCAATTAATGGATCACAATTCTGATTTACACTTATACACTGCACTACTGACTTTTAACCTACACATTTATCATACATAATATATATATATATATATTTATTTTATACTTATCTATTTTTTACTTAACTTTTTTACTTAAATAAGGCTTTAATTAACCTAACTTTCCGAAGTTACTGTATATACACACACACATATTTATATATGTGTGTGTGTGTGCGTGTGTGTGTGTGTGTGTGTATATACAGTAAAAATTCGGAAAGTTAGGTTAATTAAAGCCTTAATTAAATACCCCATGATGACGAAGCAAAACATTTTCTTTCTTTTTTTTTTACAGAAATATCACATTTACATACAGTTGAAGTCGGAAGTTTACATATACCTTAGCCAAATACATTTAAACTCAGTTTTTCACAATTCCTGACATTTAATCCTAGTAAACATTCCCTGGCTTAGGTCAGTTAGGATCACCACTTTATTTTTAGAATGTGAAATGTCAGAATAATAGTATAGAGAATGATTTATTTCAGCTTTCATTTTTTTCMTCACATTCCCAGAGGGTCAGAGGTTTACATACACTCAATTAGTATACGGTAGCATTGCATTTAAATTGTTGAACTTGGGTCAAACGTTTCGGGTAGCCTTCCACATGTTTCCCACAATAAGTTGGGTGAATTTTGGTCCATTCCTCCTGACAGAGCTGGTGTAACTGAGTCAGGTTTGTAGGCCTCCTTGCTCGCACACACTTTTTCACTTCTGCCCACAAATGTTCTATATGATTGAGGTCAGGGCTTTGTGATGGCCACTCCAATACCTTGACTTTGTTGTCCTTAAGCCATTTTGCCACAACTTTGGAAGTATACTTGGGGTCATTGTCCATTTGGAAGACCCATTTGCGACCAAGCTTTAACTTCCTGACTGATGTCTTGAGATGTTGCTTCAATATATCCACATCATTTTCGTACCTCATGATGCCATCTATTTTGTGAAGTGCACCAGTCCCTCTTCCAGCAAAGCAACCCCACAACATGATGCTGCCACCCCCGTGCGTCACGGTTGGGRTGGTGTTCTTCATCTTGCAAGCATCCCCCTTTTTCCTCCAAACATAACGATGGTCATTATGGCCAAACAGTTCTATTTTTGTTTCATCAGACCAGAGGACATTTCTCAAAAAAGTACAATCTTTCTCCCCATATGCAGTTGCAAACCGTAGTCTGGCTTTTTTATGGCGGTTTTGGAGCAATGGCTTCTTCCTTGCTGAGCGGCCTTTCAGGTTATTTCAATATAGGACTTMTTTTACTGTGGATACTTTTGTACTTGTTTCCTCCAGCATCTTCACAAGGTCCTTTGCTGCTGTTCTGTGATTGATTTGCACTTTTCGCACAAAAGTACGTTCATCTCTAGGAGACAGAATGTGTCTCCTTCCTGAGCTGTATGACGGCTCCGTGGTCCCATGGTGTTTATCCTTGCGTACTATTGTTTGTACAGATGAACGTGGTACCTTCAGCCGTTTGGAAATTGCTCCCAAGGTTGAACTTATGGAGGTCTACAATTTTTTTCTGAGGTGGCTGATATCTTTGAAAGTAGGCCTTGAAATGCATCAACAGTTACACCTCCAAATGACTCAAATGATGTCAATTAGCCTATCAGATGCTTCTAAAGCCATGACATCATTTTCTGGAATTTTCCAAGCTGTTTAAAGGCACAGTCAACTTAGTGAATGTAATCTTCTGACCCAATGGAATTGTGATATAGTGAATTATAAGTGAAATAATCTGTCTGTAAACAATTGTTGGAAAAATTCCTTGTGTCATGCACAAAGTAGATGTCCTAACTGACTTGTCAAAACTATAGTTTGTTAACAAGAAATTTGTGGAGTGGTTGAAAAACAATTTTTAATGACTCCAACCTAAGTGTATGTAAACTTCCGACTTCAACTGTAAGTATTCAGACCCTATACTCAATACTTTGTTGAAGCACCTTTGGCAACAATTACAGCCTCAAGTTTTCTTGGCTATGATTCCATAAGCTTGGCACAACTGTATTATGTACTGCCTACCTAAAACATACGTTAATACATTTGATGTCCTTCAAAATAAAAACGACATATCCTAATGTTAGAAAGTAGAATATAAAATAGATATAGGCTACTGTGGGTGGGGTCACAGTAATTAAAAGGATAGTGATAAAGAAAACAAAAAATGCTAGTCAGAGCATACCCAGAGTTAGTGGCTAACAGTACCAGAGCTAAATTTGAGCAGGATTGCACTCTGCTTCTCACTCCACAGCCGGCCACTTACATGTTCTGGCATTCAAAAGCAGCCCTGCTTTAGGCTATCAAAGAACTGTCAATGAATAATCATGTCAATGGATGGAATCAGTGAATTAATGTCTGCAATAACCATTAAACGGTCTGACAAGCTACATAACAAATGAGGCCAAATTAGACAAAATAACAATTACGTCTTTAAACGAGAAACTAAGTCGTTTTAACGAGATACTAAGTTGTTCAAACGAGATAGATCCAATAGTTTTTTTTGCCTTGGGCTTCAGGGAAAACAATTGTTGAGGTCTGAAAAAATAAACTGACAAATGTGGATTTTTTTGTGTAATTCCCCTCTAATTGCTCATTTAGCAAGAGAGGAATGTGTATGTCTAGCATGTTTCTGTTCTGTTTCCTACTACTGTAGCACAACAATATCCACCGAATTTATACAAAATCATCATTATATAGCTCTCTCAGGTAAGCATACTCTGCAGTTAACATTTACCGTAATTGAGAAGGTTTTTTTCTGTCTATCAACAAAATGGTTATCATTAGCATAGCTAACTGGCTACATACGGAGTGATAAACAAACATACGCACCAAACAGACAGACGGTAAATATTGCTGGAAATTAATTGGCAGATATTGTGTTATGTTTGGCATTTGAAGCCAATAGTGGCTAACCGGGGGTGGGATAATGTCAATGTGGATTTGTTCTGATGGTAACCGGGAGCTTTATGTTTATAGGTGAGCTGCTGTTGGAGACCCTTCAGTGAAGCAAGTGTGTGGTCTACCTTTTTTATTTACTAAACACCCTCTGACGTCATGGGAGCAGCTCGCTGTTCTCGCTCCGTTTCTGAGAAACTGTGTGGGCCCCTCTGCTCCCGGTATTTATTTCTCCTCCCCATGGAAACAGCTGCATCACCGCAGTGTTACCGCTAATTACGTCTCAGTCTGTCCCAGTGCCTGTCAGGCCCCTCCACACACTCAATAAATCATCGCTCTGCAGGCCAGCCTAATCTGATTGGACAAGGAGGGGTGCCTGAAACTCCCCTATCTGTGCGACTCATACTCTCCTCTGCTCTCAGCTGGCAAGGCTTATCTTGCTCTCTCATAGTCTAATTTGTTCACCACCAATTGAATCCTCTGTGATGGTGGCACTAGCAGACTTACCACTAAAGGCAATTTATGCTTGCTCCGTATTGTGATTCGGAGGCTCCTTACGGAGGGTTTAACAAAATTTTTGAGCCTCCTGAGGCTTGTGGAGGCCATATCGACCTTCGTACCGCAGAGCCGTGTGCCTCCCAAATTTTGCAACAATGCAGAGGGCTCTGTATAGCTCCACATTGACATGATTGGATGATAGTAGGTGGGGGCGGGAGGTCCTGTATAAACACAAACTTACTTCCTTGACAACTTCCGTGACAACAGCTCTGCTCTGTGATGCGCAAGAAGTAAATGCTGTACGGCCACTGCAGATTCCGGATTGACCATGAAGAGCCTTTTAGGCAGAAGAGGTAATTGTCTCAGGCCTCACTTCATCAAGGGGCCTCATAAGCTTGGCATAAAAAAATAAGCATGCTCCGTTGAGGCATAATACATAGATGAAGAAAATAATCCATCACAGTCCGTCTGTTTAAGATAGAGATATCTGTTTGGGCCGCGTCTCAATCCACCACATCTGCCGACGTAGGCCATCCGCATCTGCGGTAGAAGGTGACAGAACTACAGTGGTGTTTGTCAGAACACGAGACATCCCCAAAAATCGGTCTTCTTACAAACATTTCTGTAGCATCTGAACGGTATGGGCTACACAAAGCCCAAACTGAAGGAAAATTGGAGGGTGCACAGTGCACTGCTTGGATGCTGGAATTATTTTTGTATGAATGTGCAAAGGGAACCTACTTTTTGAAGTGATTTGTTTGACAATCAAATGAAAACATGACTGGTTGTGTTCATGGCACAGTAATTTGACCCCCTAGAGTTGATGTCTGTGCCCCCGTGGAAATCGAATTAGCATAATACAAAAATCACCATAAAAATCTGCCCGTGTAAACTAGAGATATCTGCTTCTCAATCCACCACATCCGCTGATCTTGCACTTCCGCATCTGCGGTGAAAGGCGACGGAGCTAGTTCTCTTCTGGGTTAAAAAGTAATACATTTTTACAGTTCAATTATATGTCTTTACTATAAATCCCATCACACTTTTTCAGGAGGAGAGGGGGGCTCAGACTAGCCTCTGCCTGGAGCCTCCAAATTCACTAAGTCTGCCCCTGGATGGTGGTGTTTACCACACACACTGTCCTCAAGGCTCCGCTGGGCGCACTGGATATATATGTCACACTGAGGTGACTGAGCTTTAAAGTCTTAAAGTTGCACAGCGAAAATAAATCTGTAAACAACTCTCTGTATATAAATTTGAGTGAAGTACAGGAGACTGTAATTTGCTCAAATAATACTGCTGTGTGCTCTGTTGTTGAATGGAACCTTACAATAAAACGGAATAAATATTTTGTGGATTGACTAGGTTACATAAATTAAGTGGAAAATGTTGTGTCTTCATTCTCTGAAGATGTGTCTGTAATATCTAGTTTAAATATAATTCCACCCAAAACCATATTAGACTCATTGGTCTTTTCAGTATAAATCCAGGTATTTTGAAATCAAATAAATAAAAAAAATTCAAATGCGCGGAAAACACAACAAGTGTAGACTTTGCCATGACATTCTTACTTAAGAGCCCTTTGCCAACAATGCTGTTACAAAGTAAGAAAATAGCACTGTAGTCAGAGTAATGAACTGCATGCTCACTTCATGGAAGTTCATGTTTGTATTGTGTATGTGTGTGACGATGTTTATATGCAACACATAAACACTACAACCCCCTCTCCCCCTACCCCTATCCTCACCCCCACCCCCTCACAACCCTGTGGTGGAGAACCTAGTGGCAGCTTCACTGTGATTATTACATTAGTTCCCATGGCAACCTTGCAGAAACAGGAGAACAATGATATTGAATGACAATCGAAGACCTTTAGAAGAAGCACGCGCACATCCCTCTTGTCATGCCAATAGACACAATTGAAATAATATAGGCCTACAGTACATCTATTCTTTGGCAGTTAGAGGGGAAACCCGCTTTGAAGAAAGAGGTAATTGGTTTCCCCTAATCTGGTTTCTTTGACACTTCTACATTTAATGACAGGGTTTGTAGGCCTACTCTATATGTAAGGTGCTTATTCATTGTATCTCGTAGTCAGTGGATTGCATCACATTCAGTTGCGAGAGAAAGTACAATACAGTAAATTATGATTGAGATTATTCATTGATATGCAAATACATCTACAATAACACCAGCCTATTTTGTGCTGTGTGTTGTTTTTGGAATATAGAGCAGTTTGTCAGTTTTGAAATCAAATTTAAACTTTTCCATGCATCGAGGAGTATAGTTAGACCCCTAGGTTAAGCGTCCTCTCATCCAAAGATGGCTACAATAGAACATTGCCTACTTCCAACAGTGTAGCGGCACCGCCATGGGCACAAGGACGGCACCGCCATGGGCACAAGGACGGCACCGCCATGGGCACAAGGACGGCACCGCCATGGGGCACAAGGACGGCACCGCCATGGGCACAAGGACGGCACCGCCATGGGCACAAGGACGGCACCGCCATGGGCACAAGGACGGCACCGCCATGGGCACAAGGATGGCACCGCCATGGGCACAAGGACGGCACCGAACTTCCCTAACCTGCACTTTGGGTATGTTTAAAAAGTTCACATTCTTAACAAGATGTTTTGAGAACCTGGTCTTTTGGAAACATTACAATGATTACATTTTTGTTGTCTACAAGGGTGCCTCAAACTCCCTGATGTCCTTTCACCAATTTCTGAATACCATTACAGGACACCTGAGATTCACTATGGAACATGATGAGGGAGGTCTGGACTTCCCAGAAAACAAGTCCAGCCTCCTACTATTACCCCCCGGCAACTAGAAGTGTGGCAATTGTACTCAATTGTACACCAAACGTCTGAAAAATGTCTCGCACCCCAGATCGGGTATTGACATAACAATCAAAAGTACCATCAATTGCAATTCTGGCTGTGGCGAACAGTGACGATTGGACCTAGGCCTTCAGTTGGGGTAAAAAAATCCAATATGCATATCAAATTCATAAATCAAGAAAATAACGTAAATAGAGCATCACTTAATGCGGCAGACATTATATTGTGTAGTTGGACCATTCTAGTGCAGACTCTACTGCCGGAGAAGCAATGCTTTTTGATAACAAAGTCAAACTGTCCTGAGCTGTGCTTCAGGCTGCAGCTCAGAGACAGCACATGGACACTAGAGTGACACATCAACAGTAGCGGTGCGTGTTAATCATGGGGGAACCAAGCTAGGGAAAAAATCCATATCATAGCTTATGCTGTGATATTTGGGTTGTTTAGGCTACTCTATACCCCTTAGAAATGCATTCATATGCCACCGTGATATGTAAGGCCAAAAAGTCATACATCGTTTGGTAGAAACAGTTCCAGAAGACAACAGTCACACTCACACCACGGACAGTTACTGCAAGTGAGAGCTAAGAAAACAGGCCTCTGCTATTTCAGTACCATGCTGAAAGACAGCGCCGATAGAAACAGCAGTCACACAGAGCATCAAATCRTGTAAACAAATAATCATAACAATACAAAAACTCTACCTTTTGGCAGTTCCAACACAAAATGATCAAGCCAGCTATTACTTCCTATTGCAAACATATTTTATTGCAACAATGTTCCGCACTCATTATATCAAAGGGATGAATAGCAACAGCAAACAAACTGCAATAAAAAAAACTGTGCCACTCACCAGATGATGATCATTTGAAAAAAAGTTCATCCTCCGGTCCTTCATTATGAAACGGGCAATGGCAGGGTCATATAGTTTGCCCTTTGATTTTATTTTTAAGAGAATAACTTTCTCGATTGAGATCAAAGATAAGGCTGACAGTCGGGCCTSTATGCTGGTGTTCCTGGAGTAGGCCTAAGTCGTAATCCATTTCAGGAAGGAGAATGTCCTTTCAACTGTGGTAGTGGACATGTGAATGATCAAGACCAGACAGGTTTTCCTCACCTCCTTCTTCATGACATCTGTCATTACATCTGCGACAGCATGGATCAGGTCCTTCTTGATTTTGCTGGAAATGTCAATGAACACGGTTGCTGTAACAAGATGGCAGTTTAGGGGGCTGTCACATTCCCTTTATTWGCAAATTCTTTACCCTCATCATGTCCTCTGAATGCCAATAGTTGCTTGCACAACAACACAATAGTGTGAATGAAGCACTTCAGAATCTCCCTGTTTTGTCTTCCTTTATCTTGCTGCTCGTTAAGGGGAAGGTTTACACTTTTTGAACTCACTGTAGCTCGCAGGTGTGAAGTTGAGTCTTGGTGGGGCAGAGCTGACTTTGTAATACTGGCTAGGTCTCTTTGAAACCAGTACTGGCCCAGGTTGACGTCTTGTCGGTGCTGAAGAGTAGACAATGCCAGCAGTACAGCTTCTTGGTTTGCTCACTTTCAGCGCTCATAATTGTTAGCTATAAAATGCCTTTCACAGCTCTTTCCTCGTTGCACCAATCCTGGCAGTGCTGGTGTTGGCCTCCCCCTCTGCACAACATTTAACTTTTTGTTGAAAGTTAGTCTTGAAAAGGGTAATGCTAACAAATTAGCCACCACATCCTCCTTGATAACACCTGCTTATTTTTCTCATCCCAGATCAGATTGTGACATAATCAGAAGTACCCTCAATTGCAATTATTATTCTCGCAATGTGATCTACATGATTCACTGCCCGTGTGGCTTATTTTTTACGTAGGAGAGCCCTCAAGTGAGTTACGCACTAGCGACGCACTGACCCCAACAGCCCTGTGTCCCTCCATTTAAAAGAGAGAAGACACTCGCTGAGTTATTTTATTTTGAATTTGAACAAGTTAGCAAAAACAAACGTGGTGGTGATGTTGACAAACACCGAAGATCGAGAGAAACATTCTGGATCCATTCCTTAGACACTTTAGTACCCAGAGGTCTTAACCTAGAGAAAGACTATAGTATGTCAGACTTTGGCTGATGGAGCCACTTGTACCTGTTGTTCATGAAAAAAGCTCACTAAGTATTGTCTAAATCAGTTGAGTTAGACCTTTTGTTTTTTTATGTTCTGTTTTTATCCCAAAATKTTCTTAGCCCTGTTGTTTATTTCCCAATACTAACATGTTTTCTATAGTAAAGGTTTTAAATAAATGATATCTACTCCCTAAAATGGCACCGGAAGAAATGGCAGCAGTTTTACGGGCGCCTAACCAATTGTTCTATTATGGGGGTTTTTCCACGTTATTTGTAACTTATTTTGTACGTAATGTTTCTGCAACCGTATCTTACGGCATAAAAGAGCTTCTGGATATCAGGACAGCGATCCCTCACCTTGGATTAGACAAAGAGTTTTTCTTCAACAAGCAGGAGGCACAGGATATTCTCCAAACACCCGACAAGGCCAACATCCCAGATATTTGCAAGAGGAAGAGACGCAGGTACAGAGGACACAGAGCAGGATGCCTCATAATGATCCGCAGAAGGCGAGTGGGAAAGATGCCGTTAGCGTCAATATTACTCGCCAACGTGCAATCATTGGACAATAAACTAGACGAGGTACGATCACGAATATCCTACCAACGGGACATCAAAAACTGTAATATCCTATGTTTCACGGAATCGTGGCTGAATGATGACATGGATATTCAGCTAGCARGATATACACTGCACCGGCAAGATAGAACAGCACACTCCGGTAAGACGAGGGGGGCGGTCTGTGCATATTTGTAAACAACAGCTGGTGCACGAAATCTAAGGAAGTCTCTAGATTTTGCTCGCCTGAGGTAGAGTATCTTGTGATAAATTGCAGACCACACTACTTGCCTAGAGAGTTTTCAGCTATACTTTCGTGGCTGTTTATTTACCACCACAGATGGATGCTGGCACTAAGACACTCAGTCAGCTGTATAAGGAAATAAGCAAACAGGAAACCACTCACGCAGAGGCGGCGCTCCAAGTGGACAGGAGACTTTAATGCAGGGAAACTTAAATCAGTTCTACCTAATTTCCATCAACATGATAAATGTGCAACCAGAGGGAAAARAATTCTAGATCTCCTGTACTCCACACACAGAGACGCATACAAAGCTCTCCCTCGCCCTCCATTTGGTAAATCCAACTACAACTCTATCCTCCTGATTCCTGCTTACAAGCAAAAATTAAAGCAGGACGCACCAGTGACTCGGTCTATAAAAAAAGTGGTCAGATGAGGCAGATGCTAAACTACAGGACTGTTTTGCTATCACAGACTGGAACGTGTTCCGGAATTCTTCTGATAGCATTGAGGAGTACACCAAATCAGTCACAGGCTTTATCAATAAGTGCATCGAGGACGTCGTCCCTACAGTGACTGTACGTACATACCCCAACCAGAACCCAAGAATTATAGGCAACATTCGTACTGAGCTAAAGGGTAGAGCTGCCTCTTTCAAGGTGAGGGACACTAACCCGGACGCTTACAAGAAATCGTGCTATGCTCTTCGACGAACCATCAAACAGGCAAAGCGCCAATACAGGGCTAAGATTGAATCGTACTACAGGGATTGCAAACTATTACAGACTACAAATGGAAGAACAGCCGTGAGCTGCCCAGTGACACGAGCCTACCAGATGAGCTAAATCACTTCTATGCTCGCTTCGAGGCAAGCAACACTGAGGCATGCATGAGAGCATCAGCTGTTCAGGACGACAGTGTGATCACGCTCTCSGTAGTCGACGTGAGTAAGACCTCTAAACAGGTCAACATTCACAAGGCTGCGGGGCCAGATGGATCACCAGGACGTGTGCTCTGGGCATGTGCTGACCAACTGGCAGGTGTCTTCACTGACATTATCAACATGTCCCTGATTGAGACGATAATACCAACATGTTTCAAGCAGACCACCATAGTCCCTGTGCCCAAGAACACGAAGGCAACCTGCCTAAATGACTACAGACCCATAGCACTCACGTCCACAGCCAAGAAGTACTTTGAAAGGCTGGTAATGGCTCACATCAACACCATTATCCCAGAAACCCAAGACCCACTCCAATTTGCATACCGCCCAAACAGATCCCCAGATGATGCAATCTCTATTGCACTCCACACTGCCCTTTCCCACCTAGACAAAAGGAACACCTATGTGAGAATGCTATTCATTGACTACAGCTCAGTGTTCAACACCATAGTACCCTCAAAGCTCATCGCTAAGCTAAGGATCCTGGGACTAAACACCTCCCTCTGCAACTGGATCCTGGACTTCCTGACGGACTGCCCCCCAAGTGGTGAGAGTTGGTAGCAACACATCTGCCACGTTGATCCTCAACACTGCCTGCCATCTAGGACCTCTACACCAGGATGTGTCAGAGGAAGGCCCTAAAAATTGTCAAAGACTCCAGCCACCCCAGTCATAGACTGTTCTCTCTACTAYCGCATGGCAAGCGGTACCAGAGAGCCAAATCTAGGACAAAAAGGATTCTCAACAGTTTTTACCAATCCATAAGACTCCTGAACAGGTAATCAAATGGCTACCCGGACTATTTGCATTGTGTGCCCTAATTGTCTTCCCCATGCCCTATATGAACTTGTCTGAAACGTTTATCTTGTAACCTTGCTTAAATATAACCAATCATTTTTTATAGTTTGTGAGTGTTTCAAGTTTTCCTTTGCTACAATAGAACATGTATGCTAATGTGCTGCCTGACTGAATGACACATATTGGAAGTGGATTAGCATTTAAGTGGGTTGGAAATGTTAGGTTGATGAAAACTAAGGGTGCACCTTCACCATTGATTACAGTGTGGGAACACAGGTTGTTAGTTTATTGTGAAGAGGCAGAAGACCATTGGGTGAAAAAACATTGGCTTTGATTGTACTTTCTACAGAAATTAAAGATATTCGCTCTAGCCCTGAGCCACCAAGCACTCCCACCACAATTCCATTCCCCAGGAACCCAAAGACCATATCAAAGGTATTCAACCGGGGGGCCACGGCCACCCAGGGGTCCGCATAGGTACTGTAGGGGGTTCGCGAAAATAAATTTTTATTTTTAAATTGATTTTTATTGCCTCAATGTTATTATGAATATCGATGACAAAATTWAAAAAAAATACTAATTACATACATATAGTAGAAAAGTTGAGAATATTTTCCTTCTAATGATGTCAACTTTATTTCTCAATTCCTAATATTGAGCCAATTACAATCACTGGAGTATCTGACAGGCTTTGAAAAAGCACCAGCGCGGGCGGCAATAGCCTCTGGCTCCTGGTAAGCTTCCTTGATTTGGACATACATTTTTGCCAACACATGGCTAAACTTTGTTTAACCAGTTAGACAGCCGCTCTTAGCGAAAACATGTTTGGAGTTAACTTTACATCAAATAGGCTATGTTCATCTACACTTCCTCTTCCAATTTTTAATAGTGAAAAACTATCTACCAAATCTATTCATTTAAATATGTTGATTACTTCTCCTTGCCATTATCATTCACAATAACAAACATTTTGTAAACGTGTAATTGGGGTCCCTGGGTTGCCGATTTGCCTGTGAGGGGGGTCCCTGGACAAGAAAAGGTTGAAGACCCCTGCTTTAAATAACTGCTCCTGCTGAGCCTTTGGACAACAACAACACAGGAGAGAGGACCACAGCAATATGCCTGTCAATCACCCAGCATGGTGCTCAGTCCAGATCGAGCTCTGCAAAGTCCAACGACTCACACACCCAACAGGAGAGAGCACCAGCGGAGCATCTAATATGGATTACTGGGCTTTGTTCCATAGAGCACACTCAGTGAGGGTCTCTGTAGGAGAAACAGATCACAGTACATTTTATTTTCTGAGCTCAGCTAACCTCTGTTTTCCATCTGCCCATGCAACCTGTGGGTGACTGTGGATTGCATATTGCCTATAGTGTACAGTAAATGCCAGTAAGACCTTCCACTTCACTTAGTGAACTCTTAGCAGGTACGCTACACACATTTAAAAAGTGACAGACAGACAGAAAGACAGACAATTATTTGGTTGCTACACACAGGTGTTGCAAACTTCTGAAGAATGAACTAGTTTGCTAACCCCAAAGGGTGAAATTGGTCTGGGATCAGTTCCCTAAGGGCATCAATTATCTCAACACAAGGTGGATATCAGGTGGATATCCCTCAACTAGAAATCTACTTTGCAGGACCTCTGTTAAAATGTTATTCAAAAGAACTGAGGGCTGTATAAACCATTATTAATTAATAGCATGTTATTATCTGGAATRTAGTGGTAAAGAAAAAAGGGTGGATGAACGCTGAACATGAATGTTGATGTTAAAATTGTTAGCCTAATATGTAGGCTACATTATTCATTGGGATTCAATATACCTGGATATTATGCTGTTAAGCACCTTTGGGTGCACAGGTCACGTAATATTAATGAATGCCACAAGAACATGCAGGGCAAGAACATGGCTAAACAATGTTAACCACTCAGTGGAACCTTGCATTACAACACCACAGGGATAGACAAAGCATTTGTTGTGAAATGAGACATTCTTTTGGAGTTACAACTAGGCTAGTTGGTTAAAGTTCGAATTGTAGTAGAGCAGCCACAGTCTATCAAAGGCTTTTAGGTAGATTGGCACCTTGTTGAAAGACTGAGACCTTGGTGAGAAAGCCACATCTCTTAAGCCATAYTTTCTCTATATGAAAAGTGTCAGTTCAGTCAATGGTTCCTGTTGGTTTCTCTGACAGTACCATTGAGTGGGCTGATATCTGAAACATTGGAAATGACAACATGATTGGGTTTCAAATAGTTTTCCCATCTCTAATTGAATGTTGATTCCCAATCTGTGCTAAGATATTATGGCCTGTACATAGGGTAGAGATTTAAGTGTAACTTTTTTAGTTTGTGATCAAAGAGACACAGTTCTCCTATCACTCCAATTATTATTTTGCCCTCCTCACATTATAATTTTTTWATACTTTGAGAAAGGACGAGAAGTGCGCATTAGGACTGCAGCTTCACAAAGCTCTGTTCTGTGACAACATGTATCCCAAAACACTTATACATAATAGACTACATGTAGTATAAATTGTTAGTGATGATGGCCTGATGGGAGTGACAACCTCAGGTAAATGTACCATACATTGTACTTCGGGGCATTACCGCGGGCCACAGGAAGCTACTGCATGTGAGCTGTTGCCTAACTGTTTAAGCTACGAAAGGGAAGAAGCTGCCCAGGACATTACCAAGGACTGCTTTTTTGTGGAGCTTTGATAAGTGTGGCGGATGAATCAGAATTAGTTGGGTAACATAGATAAGATGTTTTATTTGCATAATATGCTTATGTGAGATACTTGTCATTAGACTGTATCCCTTTGGACTATAGTGTTGGCAGTTGCACTTTTCCCTTCTCAGCTAGGGCTCAGTCACTTGGGGCCCAGAGAGGGGAGAGGTCAGGCTTGTCTTTCACATGTCCCTGGTGCTATGCACAATATCAGAAAGGGAAGAGGACAGAATGGAACATTGTCTTCATATGTGAATGTGTCTTTACCTATTCTTAAACCATGTGAAGGGATGGCGTGAATAATGGGGAACCAATTACTTGTCTCCACAATGTCTGTGCGCCAGTCACTCCCTCCTTTTCCCATTGGGGGAGGTGTATGGCAGTGTCTGGAACCATTGTATGTCCCCTCTGATGTTGCACTTATCTTGGGATAGTGTATGACCTGGAGGCTCACTCCCCTCAGTGAGCTTGTCCAGGAGTGGGGTCAAGAGGGGGTTTACTTGAGATGGGRGTATCTAGAGTTGACAATTGACAATTGATCTAGAGTTGACAATTGATATATGCCATTGGATGAGTTGGTGTTTTTGTACTATGAAGTACCTGGAATGAGATTAGAACCTCGTCTTAGAGACCAAACTGAACGATAATTTATAGCGAATGCTATCTGGCTATGGGATACTCCTCTCTCAAGTAAAAGTCTTTCTTTGTGAACRGTTCCTATTATCTRTGGTTTRTCATGTYGAYTAGGGGGSTGRATCTTTGCTATAAWAKATCTCAGTTGCCATTATGTTGACACTCTCAACAATTCATTAGAGATAGTGAATTGTTGAAAGTCAAATGCTATTGCAAAGCTTAATTATTATTAAAGGTGTAGTTTAAGTATAACTCTGACTGGTGTGTGAAGTTTGTCTCTCTCTCTCTCTCTTTGGTAATACAGAAATTAATCCACCACATAAGTTAAGATGAATCAGGCACAAGTGTCCCTCATAGTGACTGTCATTGTGTGGAAGGAGAGAGAGACAAAAAGTCCCATTTATGAGGAGAGTGAAGGGAATGTAAAGTTTTGTGAAAGGATGTACCATTACTTTGACACATGTATCAGTCAAGTACAGACAGGTTTATATCTTAAGTCTGAAACAGGGATCTGCGATGTTAAAAGATCACATTTCTTTTACGGGTTTTAAGTACTTAGCCTACGCATGGGAAGCCACAGAAATGATTGAAAGGCGGTGGTACARGACACAACGAGATGTAAGAGAGGACCGTGAAGGAATTGGGGGGATGATCATACTCAGAAAAATGTGTGTTTGAATACTTTGATGCCTTGTCTGTACATAAGTCCATCATTTTAACTGAGTGACCTGACCTGCTGAGGATAGGGAGGATTAAGCCCTACAGCACTGGATGGAAGAGTAGATCATTGGCCCCGGAGAAACATCCCTATCCCTCCGGCATTACACCACAGATTCTTCCCAAACCCGGCACGGATTCAGACAAATCTGAGAGGGGATTATTATGGGACCTAAGAACAAGGTCAAAGATTTACGGATGAACACAGAGCCAGTTAAGTTTAACTTCCCCTTCATCCCTGAGCCTTTGGAATACTTGGGAGATAGTTGAGACCAACTAGTGAAAGCTCTCCCGCTGGCACGCAAGGCCTTACTTTGATGGTAAGTCCTTGAAAGCTGTTTCTTTAGCTAGGTATTAGTGGGTGAATTCAGAGAGTGAATGGGCAAGACAAAATATTTAAGTGCCTTTGAACATGGTATGGTAGTAGGTGCCAAGAGCACCGGTTTGAGTGTGTCAAGAACTGCAAAACTGCTGGAACGCAGTTTCCTGTTTGTATCAAGAATGGTCCACCACCCAAAGGGCATTCAGCCAACTTGGCACAACTGTGGGAAGCATTGGAGTCAACATGGGCCAGCATCACTGTGGAATGCTTTTGACACCTTGTAGAATCCATGCTTTGATGAATTCAGGCTGTTCTGAGGGCAAAAGGGAGTGCAAGTCAGTATTAGGAAGGTGTTCTTAATGTTTTGTACTTTCAGTGTACATCTCCCAAGCTTTCTCCACATTCAGACAATATTGTGTACTCAGTCTCCCAGGCTCGGGTCCCCTCAACCTAGCATGAGAAAGTGACAGTTATGAAGTGTGTCCATTACGGCCCATAAACTTCCATTACAGTTACTGATTAGTACCACGACTGTGCTAGTTTGGGGAACTGTTGTAGCTAATGATTCTATGGCAGCATGGATACAAACCTGACACCACAATTCATCTGGGCGGCCAATGTCCCAAAGATTAAATAGGTAATTCACAAGAACACTCGCCCCTCTGAATATCTGAAATGATTCCCTCCCCTCTCTGATTCCCCCGCTGAATAGCTTAAGGAGAATACTCAAGCCAATCACTACACCCTTCCTCCCTCAGAGAACAATGAATATAAAGGTTTTTAATTGCTTATTTGGCAGACACCCTAGCCAAGATTTAATACCAGTATATTTCAAGTTACCTACCCCATATCTGTGAGAAATATGATCATTATCAGCACAATAAATTATATATCAACCGAAGACAATTCCAATGAACCTCGCTGGTTAAATTCCTTAGAATCTTATCCAATAACAGTCACAAATTCTGTACTACAAGAGCGTTGTGCTCGTTGGTCAAATTAAGGGTAAGTGGTTCAGATGGGGAGAACCCGTGGTGTCAGTTTTCTCTGGATGACCTATCCCCACTCCCTGAACAATAGCTAGAAGGTTAATACACTTCCTACAGATGTAAATAAACTGAGCATGATATAGCGTACAGTAAGAGTACTGAGCCAAGTACACCATTTAATAACAAGGATGGTTCATGTCAGTCAGAGTCATTACAGGTGGATAACGATATGGTCATCATGATCATGGAGTGTTTACGGATATATTCAATCAAATCAAATCAAAGTTTATTTGTCACGTGCGCCGGATACAACAGGTGTAGACCTTACAGTGAAATGCTTACTTACAGGCTCTAACCAATAGTGCAAAAAATGTATTAGGTGATCAATAGGTAGGTAAAGAAATAAAACAACAGTAAAAAGACAGGCTATATACAGTAGCGAGGCTATAAAAGTAGCGAGGCTACATACAGACACCGGTTAGTCAGGCTGACTGAGGTAGTATGTACATGTAGATATGGTTAAAGCGACTATGCATATATGATGAACAGAGAGTAGCAGTAGCGTAAAAGAGGGGTTGGCGGGTGGTGGGTGTGACACAATGCAGATAGCCCAGTTAGCCAATGTGCGGGAGCACTGGTTGGTCGGCCCAATTGAGGTAGTTTGTACATGAATGTATAGTTAAAGTGACTATGGCAGCTCGCAGCTCACGGCTATGCTTCCCTTTGTAGTCTGTAATAGTTTGCAATCCCTGCCACATAAGATGAGCGTCGGAGCCGGTGTAGTACGATTCACTCTTAGTCCTGTATTGACGCTTTGCCTGTTTGATGGTTCGTCGCAGGGCATAACAGGATTTCTTGTAAGCGTCCAGGTTAGTGTCCCGCACCTTGAAAGCGGAAGCTTTACCCTTTAGCTCAGTGCGAATGTTGCCTGTAATCCATGGCTTCTGGTTGGAGTATGTACGTACAGTCACTGTGGGGACGACATCCTCGATGCACTTATTGATAAAGCCTATGACTGATTTGGTGTACTCCTCAATGCCATCAGAAGAATTCCGGAACACGTTCCAGTCTGTGATAGCAAAACAGTCCTGTAGTTTAGCATCTGCTTCATCTGACCACTTTTTTTGTAGACTGAGTCACTGGTGCGTCCTGCTTTAATTTTTGCTTGTAAGCAGGAATCAGGAAGATAGAGTTGTGGTCGTATTTACCAAATGGAGGGCGAGGGAGAGCTTTGTAAGCGTCTCTGTGTGTGGAGTACAGGTGATCTATAATTTTTTTCCCTCTGGTTGCACATTTATCATGTTGATGGAAGTTTGGTAGAACTGATTTAAGTTTCCCTGCATTACAGTCTCCGGCCACTAGGAGCGCCGCCTCTGCGTGAGTGGTTTCCTGTTTACTTATTTCCTTATACAGCTGACTGAGTGCGGTCTTTGTTCCAGCATCCATCTGTGATGGTAAATAAACAGCCACGAAAGTATAGCTGAAAACTCTCTAGGCAAGTAGTGTGGCCTGCAATTTATCACAATATTCTCTACTTCACGCGAGCAAAATCTAGAGACTTCCTTAGATTTCATGCCACAGCTGTTGTTTACAAATATGCACAGACCGCCCCCCTCGTCTTACCGGAGTGTGCTGTTCTATCTTGCCGGTGCAGCGTATATCCCGCTAGCTAAATATTCATGTCGTCATTCAGCCACGATTCCRTGAWACATAGGATATTACAGTTTTTGATGTCCCGTTGGTAGGATATTCGTGATCGTACCTCGTCTAGTTTATTGTCCAATGATTGCACGTTGGCGAGTAGTATTGACGGTAACGGCAGCTTTCCCACTCGCCTTTTTCGGGTCCTGACCAGGCTCAGTGCGAACGACCAGGCTTTTTGTTCTCTGTACCTGCGTCGCTTCCTCTTGCAAATAACAGGGATGTTGGCCCTGTCGGGTGTCTCCCTATCCCAGTCTGCTGCCCCCACTTGCTTCAAAATGTCCACCGTTGTTCCTGTACTCAAGAAAGCAAAGGTAAATTAACTAAATTACTATCGCCCCGTAGCACTCACTTCTGTCATCATGAAGTGATTTGAGAGGCTAGTTAAGGATCATATCACCTCCACCTTACCTGACACCCTAGACCCGCTACAATTTGCATACTGCCCCAATAGATCCACAGACAATGCTGTTCACCCTGTTCACCCATGCCTCCAACTCAATCATCAAGTTTGCAGACAATACAACAGGCCTGATTACTAACAATGACGAGACAGCCTGTAGGGAGGAGGTGGGGGCTCTGGCGGAGTGATGGCAGGAAAATAACCTCTCCCTCAACGTCAACAAAATGAAGGAGCTGACTTCAGGAAACAGCAGAGGGAGCATGCCCCTATCCACATCGACGAGACCACAGTGGAGAAGGTGAAAAGCTTCAAGTTCCTCGGCGTACACAGCACTGACAATCTGAAATGGTCCACCCACACAGACAGACCCTCACTAACTTATACAGATGCACAATTGAGAGCATTCTGTTGGGCTGTATCACCGCCTGGTTCCGCAACTGCACCGCCCGTAACCGCAGGGCTCTCCAGAGGGTGGTGCCTTTTGCCCAACGCATCACCGGGGGCACACTGCCTGCCCTCAAGAACACCTACAGCACCCGATGTCACAGGAAGGCCAAAAAGATCATCAAAGACATCAACCACCTGAGCCACGGCCTGTTCACCCCGTTATCGCCCAGAAAGTGAGGTCAGTACAGGTGCATCAAAGCTGGGGCCGAGAGACTGAAAAACAGCTTCTATCGCAAGGCCATCAAACTGTAAAATAGCCATCACTAGCCGGCTACTACCCGGTTACTCAACCCTGCACCTATGTAGAGGCTGCTGCCCTATGTACCTGGAATCACTGGTCACTTTAATAATGTCACTTTAATAATGTTTACATACTGATTTACTAATTTCCTATGTATATACTGTATTCTACTGTATTTTAGTCAATGCCACTCCAACATTTCTTAATTCCATTATTTTACTTTTACATTTATGTGTATTGTTGTGGATTATTAGATGCTACTGCACTGTTGGAGCTAGGAACACAAGCGTTTCGCTACACCCACTATAACATCTGCTACATATGTGTATGTGACCAATACAATTTGATATAATTTGATTTGATTATGGAGAATGTTGTGACCCAGTCATATCCAATTGGAAATGAAGGAACGGTGAGGTTACGCATGTCAATTTAATTGTCACATCCATGTTACATCATAGGGCAGAGTAACAGGGAGTGCTTGTCATTCATACAGATGTGGCATCTTAATTTGATCACTTTTGTTGCTGAGAATTTGTGAACAGCAGGAAATGCAAACTTGTAGTGTATTTAAGGTTTTAAAAGTCTTCTAAAGTTTGTCATTTCCACTTTAAAATGTCAGACTTGATGTGCCCTAATGAACAATGTATCAACCCCTACAAAAATGTTTCATTACTTGTATTCCACATAATAATTCACATTTCCTGTTACTGCATGATTTTGCTGCTGTAGCAAACTGGCTCAAATTATGATTCACATCTGTAGATGACATTACGGTAATGGTGGTGTGGAGGTTATACAGCAAAGTGAGGTTTTCATAATAGTAAACTAGGACTGTGTCACGGCTGATGCTGGAAGAAGACCAAGGTGCAGCGTGGTGAGCGTACATATTCCTCTTTATTTTGGAATGTCACCAACAAAACAATAAACAATACAAAAACGACCGTGAAGCTTAAGGGCTAAAGTGSCACAAACAAAGACAACTACCCACAGCAAAAGGAGGGAAAAAGGGCTACCTAAGTATGGTTCCCAATCAGAGACAATGATAGACAGCTGTCCCTGATTGAGAACCATACCCGGCCAAAACATAGAAACACAAAATCATAGAAAACAAAACATAGMATGCCCACCCCAAATCACACCCTGACCAAACCAAATAGAGACAAAAAATGCTCTCTAAGGTCAGGGCGTGACAGACTGATGGTTTGGTTAGCTTAACTAGCAAGTCTGTTTGTTTGGTTACCAGGGCAAATACTGGAGCTAGCTATCTAGTAAACTTGATAGCTACTTCAGTGGATGTTGAACACATTTCTACCTGCAAATGAATACATTTCTAGTTAATTATAGCTATGGTATAAAAGCAATAAGCTTTAACAGTATCAAAGTTGAATGTCTCTTGCTCTTTCCAGGCAAAAGCAATGGCTATATACTGTAAAAGGTGAATGCCAACAAGGTAAAAAAAAAAAAGAATGCTGACAAGGTTAAAAAAAAGGGCTTTTTGAAAGAAAGATAAGCTTAGCAGGTGTTTTGAATGCCTCAGGCTGAGAGTAATCCAATGGATAAGACATCTTCGGGATATTTACAGTCAAGGTTACTGTTTTTTTGGTTATTAACAGATATCTACTGCATATTTACTGCAAGTGGCTCCGTTTGGTAGAGCATGGCGCTTGCAACATCGGGGTTGTAAGTTCAAATACCACAGGTACGACAAAGTACACAAATGTATAGTAAGTAGCAGTAAGTAAGTAGCTCTGGATAAGAACATCTTCTAAATAAATAAGTATTTCAAATCTGACTTGAGACAGAAGCCTTTGGAATCTAATATTAAACAGTAGGCCTATACAGTTGTGACATAGGATTTTTCTTTTGATCATTTTATTTTCAAGAGAATAACTCTAAACTGCTAAAAAACGACAAAATAAAAAGGGAGAGTGTTGGGTTACTGGACGATGTCATCAGACAGAGACAAAGGGCTGCTTGGGAAGGGAGCCAACAGGCAGTACCCCATAGGGATGAACTGAAMTAGTGTTACTGAGACATGCCATCAGCAGACAGGTGGTAGGAAGGATCCACTAACTGGGTTCTGTCTCTCTGYTGGGGGTCTGTGTGTGGCTCTGGGGCCACCGTAGCTTATACAACAGCTCCAATCTGTACCAACATAATGAGACAACCAGAAAGTAGCTGTAATATCACACACAACCTCTGAAATGTGCTGTTAGGGGAGGGGTGTGGAGGTAAAATTGTGTGTGCGCGAGTGTGTGTGAGTATGTGTGTGCCTTTCGTACTCTAAAATAGAGGAACTACGTACAAAATGCGCTTTATGTTCAAAACAGTTCACCTAATATGGATGAAAATACCCTCAAATTAAAGCTTAACATTTTTATGTTTACCTCATAGTTATTATTTGATTTCAAATCCAAACCTTTGGAGTATAGAGCCAAAAGAAGCCAAAATTCTTCGCTGTCCCAATAATTACGGAGAGCACTGTAGCTTGCACTGCAGCAATTGTCGGTTCATTGTCGAATCCTTAACAAATTTGAGACTTCCTGAACACATTTAAATGTCAATTGTGATGGCAAACAACTGTAATTTCAGACACTTTAGTTGTTACTTCAGGAATTACATTTACACCTTACAGGATGACGTATTTCTCATGATCATGGAGCTGCTGTCTCTCAGAGATGGTGATAGTGTGTAACAGAATTAACAGATTGTATCTCACACTTGATTTCAGGTACTCATTATATCAAAACTAAAATATTGTTTGACAAAGAGGTGCTAAATTATGTCTATGTCAGTGTTATAAACATATTCTAGCTGAATTCCAATTGACAGTAATCCAAAAGCTATCGAAGGTATTCTTCATATGAAGACATAAACAATAAAGTTGCCATTCCACCAAAATGAACACCTTGACACTATGATTCCTCTGACAACTATTGTGCTCAGGGAGAATCACAATTTACATTTCAGAACTATTCTGAATAAAACCTGTTGGAGCATAAAGCCATAGTGCCCTCTATTAAAATCAACCTGAGGTAAAATTACATTGACGTTCCACAGAGCTAAGTATCAGTTTACTATSAAATGTGTTATGAATTCAAAATTCTCACGACCTCAGATGCATCATGCCCATAGGGGACACAGGTGCACATGAAGTTGGATTTAGCTAGCCCAGATAGGTTCCCAATCTCATAACTAGCTACCAAGAAGCCATTTCAGGCTATCAATCAAGTTAGAGTATGTACGTTGTCTAACTATCATAGCTGGCATGCCTGCTGGTAAGGTTAGTAGATATTATAAACACAAAAAATGACTAAATATACAGAATAAGACTCACATTCCTTTCAATCATTTACACAGATTGTAGCAGATGCAGAGAGGCATATTTTGTTTCTTTAAAAAAGAAAAACGCCAGTCAGGAGGATACAGACAGCTCAGGTATGCTTATATTTACAGAAAAATATAGATATTCTTGACATAAAATTAAGCATTAAGACCGTAGGAAAAAGCTGTTTCAGGTGTTTGAAAAATTCTAAATCCTCCAATTTCCATGCAGGGGTCCTAGCCCCCCTTCGGTCCACCTGCCAGCCATCCTCACGTACTTTGTGCCCCCTCCGATTTTCCGCTCATAATTTCACTTAATTCCATCACCAGCCTCATATATTCAGTCACCACCCTCATCGATTGGTCTAAGACCATCACTAGCTCCCTCACTACTCTCATCAATCCTCTCAATAACTCCCTCCTGACCACTCTCATTGATTTACTGACCACCCTCCTCACACACCACCTTAAACTGGGCCATGACAAGTCAGTCAACCTAACTCAACTTTTCTGATGTTCCCTGCCTCATGTGGCTCGACAGAAACTCCTCCRCCCCTTCTCTCACCACTCATTGGTTTCCTTCCACCCTTATCTCACTTGTCAACGTGGAAATTGTCATGTACTGGGTTTGGGTTTGACACCTGTAGGCACCCTTCATGTATAACATCACTACATGATGTGTGGTATGCTGGAACTACAAAAAAAGATGCACATTGTGTGCCATGCAGTAAAGTGGACATACATGCAGTCATGCGGTCTGAGTCTTATTTGATTCATTTATGTTTTAATTCAGTCTGTCTAATGAAGTATTAAGACAGAGACAGAACAATGGAGACAAGGATTACCGAATTTACGTGTGATTAATCAGAAAGGTTGTTTTTTGAAGAAGCTTAGTAAGGTTAGCTAGCATGGAGAAAAGCAGGATACAAAACTTTGCATGTTTTTCCAACCCAGCTACACCCAAGATGGACAAGATGGCTAAAATCATTTGAACTGTATGCCGATATCAATGGACGAATTACTGACGATGAAGCAACGGATGCAACTCGTCAAAGGAGGAGAGCTCTACTTTTGCATCTCTCAGGACCAGATGTTCAGGATATTTTTTTGACGCAACCAGAGACCGGGGTGGTCAGGGGTGTCAATTGGATATGGCAGTTGTCATAACTGAGCTCAATAGTAACAATTTAAAATAGGCTACTAAAATCATTCCAATTCCAGATAAAAAAATCAAATGCAGTTTAGCGGTATAAGTGGGCTGACTTTAGGACAATGCGGATGCCTGGGAGCGGGAAGGAATGCTGTTTGTATGGCTGGCATCAACGCAGCTTCAGGGAACAGCGTGACAGTGCAGAGGTAAAGATGGCTGTAGTAGATAGCTTTGGCTAAGTAACTGCTGTTTAACTTGAGTTAAAACTATACTAGAGTGCCTAGTTTAAGAAACAGACTCCTCACAAGTCCTCAACTGACAGCTTCATTTATAGTACCGGTAAAACACCATTCTCAACGTCAACAGTGAAGACTGGACTCCAGGATGTTGGCCTTCTAGGCAGAGTTGGAAAGAAAAAGACATCTCATCCTGGTCAATAAAAATAAAATATTAAGATGGGCAAAAGAACACAGACACTTAGAAGGCCAGCATCCTGGAGTTGCCTCTTCACTGTTGACGTTGAGACTGGTGTTTTGAGGGTACTATTTAATGAAGCTGTACTTGACCTCTTGCTCCCACTCCTCTTTCTATTCTGGTTAGAGCCAGTTTGCCAGTGCTGAGCAAGTGCGTAGCAGTTAATTATTGTATGACATTTTTGTAGAATGTTAAGTCACCTATTGACTGAGGTGAATGAAGCTACTGTACAGCAATAAGGTGATGATGGCTGGTGTAAATTTTGCTTGTTTTTGCTGTTCCCCAAATTGCATTTTAGAGTTTTTTTTTATTTTATAAAAATGCAGTAAATGAGTTTCAATTTTATAAAATTTCCTTGGTGGGGGGGTCCCTGTCACTTTGCCCTACCATGGGGATGGTTATGGATTATGGCATCGCGATCACAGCATTGAACCTTTACTTCATTCTTCAAGTCAACGCAGCATTTGCCCACTAAACATTTCAGAAAATTGCACAAAAGGAAGGTGACACTGTACAACAATTTAGCATTCACCTTAGGCAGGCTGCAAGAGACGCTGATTTTGCAGATGATAATGAGGATCAGATCAGGAATGCCATTCTTAGCAAATGTACATCAGACTGTGTGCAGAAAGTTACTGGAGGAAGGCGCCATGCTAACGCTAGCCCACACATTGGAACTAGCCTCTCAGTGCAAGAGAAAAGAGAACAGATGTCAGCCATGTCAATGACAGTTTAGGCGGAGACAGAGACTGTTAATCGTGTCGCACAAAAGGGAGGGAAACGTGCAAACTTCAAAGTGGAAACCGAACTCAGATGAGGGAAATAACAAAAGACAGTAAACACCTTTCCATCCACAGCTTTTATGCTAATAAAGTCACACCGTATTWAAAAAATTATGACAGCTTTGATGGAAACAGGAAGTTTCGGGAACAATTGTATGAATGCAGACAGATGATTTGTTCGCTCGACATGGTGGGATCTTTTTTTGTTTGTAAAATTTGTTATGCCAGAAATGGTGAGGAAAATCCTTTATGTGCAAATATTGATATAATAACCATAAAATCGAAGTAACTTTGAGTCAAATATGGTGTTCGGTCATCCAACTACGACTTGGGAAACCATGCAGTTTATCTACAGATTAAATAAATTATGRTAATCTTCACAGGGTGGTGAAAGTGCACGGTATGAGCTTGATGCTCCTTTCCAATAAATATTGAGGTGCCTTATTCTGGTGACATGATGATCGATGCTTGACTGCCGTTTGACAAATTCTCACTCTTATCCATAATACCTGCACTGTATCTGCGAGCTGTTGGCAAGAGCGGATGTGCCAAGACCAGAATGGGCACATTTGCAATTTAACACAACAGTTTTTGTGTGGAGTTGAAAATGCATTGGAAACACATTGAACTTCAGATTTTTATTGGGTATATGAAAACTTAAGCGAAAAAGTAGAATGGTTGTGCACTACTTCATCACACACTGATTTTTATCTGCAACAAGTTAGTTTGATAGAAACACACCACTGGTGGGAAAATGCACATATTTTTTATGTGGATTTTAGAATATTCACATGAAAATTTGTCACCAACTGAATGGAAACCTAGCTAATGTAAGAGATGTAGTCACATACTGAACTCGGACAAGGATGATCCATAGCCAAAGTCACAACATAACGAAAGACAGTGTTACAGATGTGGTCACACAGATGACATGGGGCGAGACCCAGTGTCCCACACGTGGCAGTACATGTCACAAGTGCAATGGTAAGGGCAATTCCTCGACGGTATATCTTACAAAGTGGTACCAGAGACAAAATAAGTAAATTATAGTAAATAAATAAATAATATGACTTTGCATTTGTTGTTAATGAGAATGACATGCCAGATAGACTTACTTATGTTTTGTGTGGTGGGAGTTAAAATAAGAAAGTTGATTGACTCAGGTGCAACTAGTAATGTGATAGATGAGAATACATGAGAAAGACTGAATTCAGATAAGATACAGTGTCACTCATACAGTGCCTTGCAAAAGTATTCATCCCCCTTGGTGTCTTTCCTATTTTGTTGCATTACAACCTGTAATTGAAATTGATTTTTATTTGGACTTCATGTAATGGACKTCATGTAATGGACATACAGAAAATAGTCCAAAGTGGTGAAGTGAAATGAAAGAAATKACTTWAAAAAWWWAWAAWAATTAAAGCGGAAAAGTGGTGTGTGCATATCTATTCACCCCCTTTGCTATGAAGCCCCTAAATAAGATCTGGTGCAACCAATTACCCTCAGAAGTCACACAATTAGTTAAATAAAGTCCACCTGTGTGCAATCTAAGTGTCACATGATCTGTCACATGATCTCAGTATATATACACCTGTTCTGAAAGGGCCCAGAGTCTGCAACACCACTAAGCAAGGGACACAACCAAGCAAGTGGCACCATGAAGAACAAGGAGCTCTCCAAACAGGTCAGGGACAAAGTTGTGCAGAAGTACAGATCAGGGTTGGGTTATTAAAAAAAACTTCAGAAACTTTGACATTCCACGGAGCACCATTAAATCAATTTTTTTTTWATGGAAAGAATATGGCACCACAACAAACCTGCCAAGAGAGGGTCGCCCACCAAAACTCACGGACCAGGCAAGGAGGGCATTAATCAGAGAGGCAACAAAGAGACCAAAGATAACCCTGAAGGAGCTGCAAAGCTCCACAGCGGAGATTGCAGTATCTGTCCATAGGATCACTTTAAGCCATACACTCCACAGAGCTGGGCTTTACAGAAGAGTGGCCAGAAAAAAATCCATTGCTTAAATAAAATAAGCAAACACATTTGGTGTTTGCCAAAAGGCATGTGGGAGACTCCCCAAACATATGGAAGAAGGTACTCTGGTCAGATGAGACTAAAATGTAGCTTTTTGGCCATCAAGGAAAACGCTACGYCTGGCGCAAACCCAACAGCTCTCAGTACCCTGAGAACACCATCTCCACAGTGAAGCATGGTGGTGGCAGCATCATGCTGTGGGGATGTTTTTCATCGGCAGGGACTGGGAAACTGGTCAGAGTTGAAAGAATGATGGATGGTGCTAAATACAAGGGAAATTCTTGAGGGAAACCTGTTTCAGTCTTCCAGAGATTTGAGACTGGGACGGAAGTTAACCATCCAGCAGGACAATGACCCTAAGCATACTGCTAAAGCAACACTTGAGTGGTTTAAAGGGAAACATTTAAATGTCTTGGAATGGCCTAAAAGCCCAGACCTCAATCCAATTGAAAATCTGTGGTATGACTTAAAGATTGCTGTACACCAGTGGAACCCATCCAATTTGAAGGAGCTGGAACAGTTTTACCTTGAAGAATGGGAAAAAACCCAGTGACTAGATGTGCTAAGCTTATAGAGACATACCCCAAGAGACTTGCAGCTATAATTGCTGAAAAAGGTGGCTCTACAAAGTATTGACTTTGGGGGGGTGGATAGTTATGCACGCTCAAGTTTTCAGTTTTTTTGTCTTATTTCTTGTTTGTTTCACTATAAAAAAATGTGTTTTATCTTCAAAGTGGTAGGCATGTTGTGTAAATCAAATGATACAAACCCCCCMAAAATCTATTTTAATTCCAGGTTGTAAGGCAACAAAATAGGAAAAATTCCAAGGGGGTGAATACTTTCGCAAGCTACTGTATGTCCCTCAGACAGAGTGAAAACTGTATTCAAAGGGTGCATTCAAATGTGAAATCACAAACAGCAATAGAACTGATCAAGTAGAGTTCATTGTAATCAAAGGAAATGCAGAACCACTCCTGGGCAAAGACACAGCCATGAAACTRGGGGTTCTGAGAATAAGTGCTGATGATAGACACCAAGCAGTCACTACAACAGCAGTACCCACAAGTGTTCCAGGGAGTGGGAAAACTAAAAACAAAGCAGATTAGTCTGCACATTGACCCAAAGGTGAGCCCATTGGTCATTGTACCAAAGGCAAATGATGAGATACGAATATGCTTAGACATGAGACGAGCAAACCAGGCTATTGTCAGGGAACGTTATCCTATCCCAACAGTAGACGAGTCCAAAGGCATCGGACCGACAGCAGACAGAATATGAGCTGTGAAGGGGGCCAGGGAGCCAGAGAACATCTCAGAGGTGAGAAGCTGCCTGCTTGGAATGACAGCACAGCCAGAAAAACACTCACACAGATCAGATGAGTATGTGAGGCTTGTTGCAGTGAGCGCTACACCAAAGCACTGACTTCCAGAGAGGTAATGGAAGCCTCAGTCAAAGGCCCAGAGCTGAGAAAGGTACGTAATGCTATTGCAAGTGGACCTTTTGAGAACTGTAAAGCTTATGCCCCAATAGAGAGTAAATGTGTAGTTGGATATCTAGTTGTACGCAGAACACACAGTGCTGCCACAGGCACTACATTCACGAGCACTTGCAACAGCAAGGAATAGGAATAGTGGGCACAAAGCAGCATCTCAGAACCAAGGTTTGGTGACCTGGCATTGAAAGGGCAGCCACAGTTGTCAAACAGTAACCAGACCTGACGCACAAGAACCACTGTGCCCTACATCATTACCTGAAGGTCTCTGGCAGGACGTAGCCATGGACTTACCATCCCCTGCCAACAGGGCACTCTGAACGTGTTGTGGTAGACTATTATAAACCGCTATTATGAGTATGACATGCTGAAATCGATAAACAACAGACAAGGTGATTGACAGTTGTGAAGCAATATTTTAGTAGACATGGACTGCCTGTGCTGTGACCTGTAAATCTGACCGAGGCCCTCAATTCAAATCTACTGAATGGAAAGAATATTGTGAAAGCAATGGAATCACACACCTGCAAACAACACCAAAACGGGCAAACAGAAAGGTTGAGCACCAAAATGCATCACTGATGAAAAGGATCAGAATCGCACAGACAGAAGGTCTGGACTGGAAACTAACTAAGAAAGTATATGGCTGTGTACAAGAGCATAGACCATGCCACCACGGGATGGAGTCCCGCCAAGATACTCTTCAATCGAAAGATGAGGGAGAAACCTTGCACCAAAAGTGTTGTTTTTTTTGCTTAGGGAATGTGATTTTGGAAAAGAGGTAGTCTTAATGGGAGATTTTTAAATTATAAATGTCTTGCAGGAAACCTCTCAAAAGGGTCACTAATACCTTTGACCCCACACAGCTAGTTAACAGGCCAACCAGGGTGACTTGTTATTCTAAAGCACAGAATGAGCTGGTGTTCAGTAATAAACCAGAGAGAGAGACTAAATTATTCAATATGTTTACTGGGCTGTCTGACCATAATCTGATAGTCATAGCCAGAAAGCTTTCTAAGAACAAGTTTATTAACCTCTCTACTGTTAGAAAGCCTGGTCAGCTCAGCATAACTAAGGGTGAATTAAATTATTTGAAAATGCAATTAAGGGACTTAACTTGAATGATCTTCTGTTCTATACAATTGTGGAAGCTGAAAGTCATGTTTTTCAAACCACAATCCAGACCACAATAAATGGCTTCCGAAAGCAAAGCAAATCCAAACCTGGCCAAAAGCGACTCTTCCTTGGCTAAATGGAGAAATCTGGAAACTGTTGAAAGAACGAGACCATGTCCMAAAACAGCCCTAAAATCCAAATTAGAGCATGACAGACGTAGGTTTACCATGTTGAGACATAAGGTGATGAAAGAAATCATACAAGCCAAGGCAAACTTTTTTTTATCAACACACATCTGGGAGAATCTAAAAAAGTTAACAGGAAAGAACATAGTAACACTGCAAAAAGACTAGAAATCAAGGTTAATGACTGTCTAACATAGGATGCAGTCTAAATAGCAACAACCTCCAATTCCAACTTTGTTGACTCTGTGAAGGTACTGACACAAAACCCCTCCACTGGTTTCTTGGGCTCACTGCTAGTGAATGACGCTCAACCTGTCTTCATCATAAGGGAGGTTTCTGAGTCAGAGGTGAACAAGGTGATTAGTTCACTAAAGCCAAAGATGTGTTTTGGCTGGACTCTACCTTTCTTAAAAACTACAAAGAGTCACTCACTGACCMAATTACTAAGGTCACCAACACATTTATAGGTCAGGGGGTGTTTCCAAGGGTCTTGAAGTCGACCATAAAAACACCCATCTTTAAATCAGGTGACCCTACTGACGTGAGTGATTACAGGGCCATTAGTATACCAACTCTGTTGTCTAAGGTTGCTGAAAAGTGTACAGCAGAGCAACTGATTGCCCACTTCTACAACAGCTCCTTCACATTACACTCCATGCAGTTTTGGCTTCAGAGCAAAACACTCCACAGAAACTGCCAACTGCTTTCTTCTTGAAAATATGCCATCCAAGATGGACAAAGGGGACATTGTAGACCTATTGTAGACCTTCTAGACCTAAGGAAAGCCTTTGATACTGTTAACCATGAAGTTCTCATCACAAAACTCAACATTTCCCCCAATGCCTAGAGATGGATGAAATCATACCTTGAAGGCAGAAACCCCAGTGCATCAGAAAAAGAAAATAAATGTTGGCCACTCTCACCTATGACGTGGGTCAAAACTGGGGACCCTCCTGTTCAGCCTGTACATTCAATTTAAGCTTACTAGAGTGTGTGCCCTTAGGCCTGGAGGGAAGCTAAAGTCATTCCGCTACCCAAGAATAGTAAAGCCCCCTTTACTGGCTCAAATAGTCGACCAATCGGACTGTTACCAACCCATAGTCAACTTCTGGGAAAAATGTGTTTGACCAGATACAATGCTATTTTACAGCAAATAAATTGACAACTGAATTTAAGYATGCTTATTGGGAAGGACACTCAACATGCACAGCACTTACACAAATGACTGATGATTGGCTGAGAGAAATTGATGATAAAATGATTGTGGGGGCTGTCTTGGTAGACTTCAGTGCAGCTTTTGACATTATCGATCATAGTCTGCTGCTGAAAAAACGAATGTGTTATGGCTTTACACCCCCTGCTATAATGTGGGTAAAGAGTTACTTGCCTAACAGAACACAGAGGGTGTTCTTTAATGGAAGCCTATCAAATATAATCCAGTTAGAATCAGGAATTCCCCAGGGTAGCTGTTTAGGCCCCTTACTTTTTTCAATTTTTACTAATGACATGCCACTGACTTTGAGTAAAGCCAAAGTTTCTATGTATGTGTAAGGTTCTGTATTTATTTTCTTAGTCAACCTTGTGTTCTGTTTCATTGTGGTCTTGAACGTAGCCCTGTTTCTTTGTGTTCTTGAATGTAGCCCTGTCTTTCATTTTTATTCATTGATTTCACCTGTGTTAGTTACTCACCTGGTCTCATCAGCTCCTTATTTAGTTCAGTTCATTCTGTTTGTGCCTTTGTGAGGTATTGTTTGTTTTGACTCTACTAAGCCTTTTCCTAGCTCGTTTGTGAGAACCAGTTATAGCCTTCAGTCCTAGTTTTGATTCACCTGCCTGTTTGCCTACCTGTGTATGACCATTGCCTGCCTATGACCACGATTCCTGCCTTCTGCGAAGGCGAAATAAACACCTGCCGTGCTCTGTGCAGGAATCTACATCTTTTTCTCCCTAAGAATTCATTACAGTAAGCAGATGACTCAACACTTTACATGTCAGCAACACTCAACAAAGAGCTGCAGTTAGTTTCAGAGTGGGTGGCAAGGAATAAGTTAGTCCTAAATATTTCTAAAACTTAAAGCATTGTATTTGGAACAAAACACTCACTAAACCCTAAACCTCAACTAAATCTTGTAATAAATAMTGTGGAAATTGAGCAAGTTGAGATGATTAAACTGCTTGGAGAACACTTGATTGTGAACTGTCATGGTCAAAACATATTGATGCAGTAGTAGCTAAGATGGGGAGAAGTATGTCTATAATAAAGTGATGCTCTGCCTTCTTAACAACACTATCAACAATGCAGGTCCTACAGGCCCTAGTTTTGTTGCACCTTGACTACTGTTCAGTCGTGCGGTCAGGTGCCACAAAAATGACTTTTTTGCAATTGGCTCAGAACAGGGCAGCACGGCTGGCCCTTGGATGAACACAGAGAGCTAATATTAATAATTTGCATGTCAATCTCTCCTGGCTGAAAGTGGAGGAGAGATTGACTTCATCACTACTTTTATTTATGAGAGGTATTGACATGTTGAGTGCATCGAGCTGTCTGTCTAAACTACTGGCACACARCTTGGACACCCATGCATACCCCACAAGACATGCCACAAGAGGTCACTTCACAGTCCCCAAGTCCAGAACAGACTATGGGAGGCACACAGTACTACATAGAGCCATGACTACATGGAACTCTATTCCACATCAAGTTTTTATTTTTTATTTTTTTATTTCACCTTTATTTAACCAGGTAGGCTAGTTGAGAACAAGTTCTCATTTGCAACTGCGACATGGCCAAGATAAAGCATAGCAGTAAAACAAATGCAACAACACAGATTTAAMCATKGAATAAACAAGCGTACAGTCAATAACACAATAGAAAAAAAAGGAAAACAAAAAGTCTGTATACAGTGAGTGCAAATGAGGTAGGATAAGAGAGTTAAGGCATAAAATAGGCCATGGTGGCGAAGTAATTACAATATAGCAATTAAACACTGGAATGGTAGATGTGCAGAAGATGAATGTGGTGGGGTGCAAAGGAGCAAGATGAATGAATGGAGTGCAAAGGAGCAAGATAAATAAATAAATACAGTATGGGGATGAGGTAGTTGAATGGGCTGTTTACAGATTGGCTATGTACAGGTGCAGTGATCTGTGAGCTGCTCTGACAGCTGGTGCTTAAAGCTAGTAAGGGAGATATGAGTCTCCAGCTTCAGTGATTTTTGCAGTTCGTTCCTGTCATTGGCAGCAGAGAACTGGAAGGAAAGGCGGGGGTGACCAGTGAGATATACCTGCTGGAGCGCGTGCTATGTGTGGGTGCTGCTATGGTGACCAGTGAGCTGAGATAAGGCGGGGYTTTACCTAGCTTGTAGATGACCTGGAGCCAGTGGGTTTGGCGAYGAGAGTGATGCGAGGGCCAGCCAACGAGAGCGTACAGGTCGCAGYTGTGGGTAGTATATGGGGCTTTGGTGACAAAACAGATGGCACTGTGATACACCGCATCCAATTTGTTGAGTAGAGTGTTGGAGGGTATTTTATAAATTACATCGCCAAAGTCGAGGATCGGTAGGTTGGTCAGTTTTACGAGGGTATGTTTGGCAGCATGAGTGAAGGATGCTTTGTTCCGAAATAGGAAGCCGATTCTAGATTTAATTTTGGATTGGAGATGCTTAATGTGAGTCTGGAAGGAGAGTTTACAGTCTAACCAGACACCTAGGTATTTGTAGTTATCCACATATTCTAAGTCAGAGCCTTCCAGAGAAGTAACTGACGCAAGCAGTAACATTTGATTTAAAAAAAAAACACCTTATGGAACAGCGGGGACTGTGAAGCAACACAAACATTGGCACACACACACACACACACATACACACACACACACACTATACATACACATTAATTTAGTAATGTAGATATGTGGTAGTGGTGGAGTAGGGGCCTGAGGGCACACAGTGTGTTGTAAAATCTGTGAAAGTATTGTAATGTTTTAAAATTGTATAAACTGCCTTAATTTTGCTGAACCCCAGGAAGAGTAGCTGCTGCCAAAGCAGCAGCTAATGTGGATCCATAATAAATACAAATACATTAAAAGAGAACCACTGAAAATGTCTGATTATGTGATGAAGTAAAMGTGATGTACTGTACTGGTGCGGTGTAAAAATGATTGAGACATGTTCGTAAGTTATCACGGTTGAACGTTTATTTTCCAGAAAAGGAGAGATGTCATGTACTGGGTTTGGGTTTGACACCTGTGGGCATCTCTAATGTATGACATCACTACTTGATGTGTGATATTCTGGGACTACGGAACAATATACACATTGTCTGCCATGCAGTGAAGTGGACATACATGCAGTCATGCATTCTGAGTCTTATTTGATTCATTTAGGCTTTAATTCAGTCCGTCAAATGAAGTATTAATTCAGAGACAGAACAGGAATCATTACCTTATCCTCTCCTGTCATCTAGGTCCTCCATAAGGCTGATCTTATATCGTCAAACCAACCCCCACAGACTAATGTGTGTAAGTACTGCATATGTACTGTATAGTGTAGTCGTATAAACACAATCACATAATCCCCTCTCTAAGAACCTATCATCCCACTGGCAGATCTGAAAATTCCCTCTTTGGGTATCCAGTGTAATGCCTAGAAATTATCCAACCCCCCGATTAGCTTCATAGCATGTTATTTATAAACAAATCAAAATTTGGTAAATACATTTTCAATTAAATTGCAGGGCATAATGAGTATGTGTTTAAAGCTACCTACTGAGTAGGAAAGAGGAGTGAGAGAGAATGTCTGATTGAAAGAGCAATACAAGGAGTAATTGAGAGGTAGCTTTTCAAAATACACTAGGCACAAAACACCTTTTAAAGACTAAAAGGGATATCCTCAAAGCCTCAAAAACAAAAYGATGGTCCAGACTCATGAAAGTAGGAGCAAGGTCAGGGAGGATGATTGGAACCACGGGTCCGCTCCCATGTGGGTCCACTCCCAAGGCTATAAAGTCAGCTACAAAGTCAACAAACACCCCCAGTCTCATCAAAGTGTGGGTTTCATCATACAAAAAAAGTTTGACTAGATTGCAACAACATAGCCATAAAATTATATTTGTATAAGTCTGAACCTTTTTCATATTTCATAATTATCTGTTCAACGACATTCATAGATTATTTCAATTTCTATGTTGGAAAACATTAAAAAAAATGTCTTAATATACATAGCTGTAAATCCCATTTTAAATGAGTGTGTGATGATTCACCAGGGGTAGCAATATACTGAACACTGAGTTTACAAACATTAAAAACACCTTTCTAATTTTGAGTTGCACTTCCTTTTGTCTTCAGAACAGCCTCAATTCATTGGGGCATGTGCACTACAAGKTGACAAAAGCGTTCCACAGAGATGCTGGCCCATGTTGACTCCAATGCTTTCCACAGTTGTGTCAAGTTGGTTGGATGTCCGTTTGGTGGTTGACCATTCTCGATACACACAGGAAACTGTTGATCATGAAAAACCCAGCAGTGTTGTAATTCTTCAGATTAAGAGATTCAGAGTGTTTAATAGTCACATGTACAGGGTTGCAGGTGTGATTGCAGGGTACAGTGAAAATCTTAGGCTCCGAGCTCCAACTGACATACTCAAACTGGTGTGCCTGGCACCTACTACCATACCCCGTTCAAGAGCAATTAAATYTTTTGTCTTGCCCATTCACCCTCTGAATGGAACACAAACACATTCCATGAGTCAATTGTCTCAAGGCAAWAATCCTTCTTTAACCTGTCTCCTCCCCTTCGTCAACACTGGTTGAAGTGGATTTAACAAGTGACATCAATAGGGGATGATAGCTTTTACCTGGATTCAGCCTGTCATGGAACTTTTTATTTTACCTTTATTTAACTAGGCAAGTCAGTTAAGAACAAATTCTTATTTACAATGACAGCCTACACCGGCCAAACCCGGACGACGCTGGGTCAATTGTGCGCCGCCCTATGGGACTCCCAATCCCGGCCAGTTGTGATACAGCCTGGATTCGAACCAGGGTGTCTGTAGTGACTCCTGAGATGCGGTAGTGCCTTGCCTGCTGCGCCACTCGGGAGCAGGTGTTCCTTATGTTTAGTACACTCGGTTTATAACATTATAAAGTGATAGCTTGGTTTAGRTTAAATGGTGAAATATATATGAGTTCCTATAGCTTTTAGAACTGCTGGGTTTCACTTAAAGAAAACGGAATCACAATAACAGTGAAAAAATTCTAGACATAACTTTAAATGAACATGAGGTTGGGGAGCTATTTTGCAACAAATCTCTAACCTTACCATTTCTTAACGATTGTTGTATTTTTCAACCTTTGCTCTTGAAATACCAAACCAATGTCAACTTTCACAATTATCTCTGTAAAATGAGTGTTACGAAGGTAGTAAGAGTTCATCCTGCACCTCTGTTTCCCAGGGGATGGCTAGGGTGAATCACACACTAGATTAGTTATTTTGTGTTTTAAATTACTGGTTTCATATTAAACTATTAATTTGCTATGATAATGTACTCCTCAGTGAAGTCATTCTTATTGAGGAATGGGATAGTTATAATGAATTACTGGTGCATTAGTAATACAGTATCAAAGCATGAATTATTAATTACACACCGTCCTGCCAAGGGTTTTTACGAGAGTTGCTGAAGAGCAGAGTAATAGCACTTTAGACTCAGTGAGATATGTTGGAATAGTTGGTTGATCTGGGGGCATGTTAATGTGAAATGGGATAGCAGGCACTTTTATCGAAGGCATCACACCCACTGAACTCTGATGTTACAAGCACCACGCTCTAACCAACTGAGCCATCAGAAGCACAATGTGTCAGTGTGTGTGAGTCTGGCGCCTGTTACCAGTATTCTGAGTGTGTTTATGGGCCTGCATAATGCCTGTATCGGGGCCACAGTGGGCATGGATGCATTGATTTCACAGGGATCTTTCTTTTTCTCTCTGAAAAGGAGCAGATAGCAGGAATATGAGCAAGGGAGATGAGTGGCAAAGTGAGTGGAATTGAGCTAGCCATGTAACTGGCTTCCACACTGTCATCTCTGTAATTGAGTCCAATCATGATAAAAGTGTATTGGATTGATTCAACGCTCCCCCATCCAACCCCCCCATCAGCCACATTAGGTCAATGGGCTAGGTGAGCCTATTATCATCATGCTCTTTACTGATACCCCTCATTCAGGCTGCATACAGGTTGATTCTATCATCCATGGTTTTCAGATAAATCTGTTTGAGCACGTGCCTGTGTGCGAGCATATGAGAGAGAGTGAGGGAACGAGAAAGAGAGGAGAGAGCGAGAAAGAGAGACTACCAGAATGACTAGAACATATTTATAGGCTCTACACTGACTGAGAAACAGAGATCAAATTAAGGTATTTTTTATATATTTTTCTCCGCTCCACATATTCCATTGGAGGTAATAACAGAAATCATCTTGAAAGCTCGCTTTCCTCTCTCTCTGTGTGTGTGTGTGTGTGTGTGACATTTAAGATTTAACAGTCATTTATGAGTTGTCCACAACTGTCTTTAATATTTGGTATTTCAAACTTGAAATCCAACAAATGAGATACTTAGCATTCTCTGAGAGCGTTATCTGGAATGAGGCTGGTAAGAGAAGACTCAATCACAATCTCTTACGAGTGTCACCAACGCCCATAGACAACCCACCATATGTCACTCCAAGATAAATCACGGTTTCAATTCTGAGCCTCTATCAAAACAGACAGTAGCCTATATTTCATTCATCCTAAGAACGTTGAGAGTGAGGTATTTCTGTGCACTCTGAATGGGGAAGTTGAAATGCGGTTGGATGTCTTGTCAAACCTCTAATTTCTCCCTATAATGCAGTATGTAAATCAGTTAATCTCCTGGGCTGGTTAATGTGATACACTGGTCCACTGTCTGCTGGCCTAGTCTGTTTGAGAAGCATCTGCCAAATATGGTAGTTACTAGTGAATTGTTGTTTTTATGAACTTTTTTCAAAACTGATACTTTCAGTACTATTACTCTATATTGAAGGTTTCTAGATGCTGTTTTGCTGTCTGTGCTTACTGCAGTAGGAAAAAGTGCATCCAAAATGATGAGTTTCTTTTGCACTAATCTACCAATACAAAACCTCTCAGATGAACTGCTAAAAGACAAGGCAGATACTGACCTCTGGTGGTGTGATGCCTGTACAGCTTACTTCTCTTGAGGCGTGACACAGCTTTTTAGTTTAAGAACATAGCTGCATAGTTGCATTTACCGCCAATGGTTAAATTGGTTGGATGTGATAATCAAAAGCACCAACTACTCTCAAAATGTCCATGTTGATGTTTATTTGTCCTTTTGGCAAATTTGATTTGACATTACAAAGGCCTTATTTCAGGGTAACTACCAGTAGAATAACATGTTCCAAAACATAATAATTGAATAACAGTATGTTACATTGGACAGTACCCCCCCCCCCCCCCTCTAGGGGCGCCACTCGGCATCCCACCTGGGCGAGCCTGACCGGCCGAGGCCTGGGCACTGGGGCGTGACAGCCCGACGAACCAGCAGGGGCGTGGGAGCCTGGCGAACCGGCTGAGGCGTGACAGCCTGGTGATCCCGCTGGAACGTGGGAGCCTGATGAGCCGGCTGAAGCATAGACGCCTGGTGAGCCGGCTGACGTGTAAAACCCTGGCGATCCGGCTGAGGCCAAACGTGGGATGGGCGCCTGCCGAGCCAACCAGGACAAGAAAACCGTTTCGCCCATCTTCCCCAATATCACCTGTGTATTTATACCTGTGTTCTCTGTTTGTCTATTGCCAGTTTGTTTTGTTTCGTCAAGCCGACGAGCGTTTTTCCCTCTGCTCCTGCCTCTCAATTGTTCCTGTTGCCTAGTTTTCCCAGATTTGACCATTCTGCCTGCCCTGACCCTGAGCCTGCCTACCGTCCTGCACCAGATATCGCAAATCAAATCWAATTTTATTGGTCACATACACATGGTTAGCAGATGTTAATGCAAGTGTAGCGAAATGCTTGTGCTTCTATTTCTGACCGTGCAGTAATATCTAACAAGTAATCTAACAATTTCACAACAACTACCTTATACACACAAGTGTAAAGGAACGATTAAGAATATATACATATAAATATATGGATGAGCGATGGCCGAACGCCATAGGCAAGATGCAGTAGATGGTATAGAGTACAGTATATACATATGAGATGAGTAATGCAGGGTATGTAAACATTATATAAAGTGGCATTGTTTAAGTGACTAGTGATAAATATATTACATCGAATTATTAATTATTAAAGTGGCTAGAGATTGAGCTGTTTCCTAAAGTCCACGATCATTGGAGTGGGTCTAGGGTGTCAGGTAGGGTGGAGGTGATATGATCCTTGACTAGTCTCTCAAAGCACTTCATGATGACGGAAGTGAGTGCTACAGGGCGATCGTCGTTTAGCTCAGTTACCTTAGCTTTCTTGGGAACAGGAACAATGGTGGCCCTCTTGAAGCATGTGGGAACAGCAGAATGGGAGAGGGATTGATTGAATATGTCTGTAAACACACCAGCCAGCTGGTCTGCGCATGCTCTGAGGTCGCGGCTAGGGATGCCGTCTGGGCGGAGGGTGAACACGTTTAAATGTTTTACTCACTCACATTGGCTGCGGTGAAGGAGAGGCCGCAGGTTTTGAAGGGGGCCATGTCAGTGGCACTGTATTGTCCTCAAAGCGAGCAAAGAAGTTGTTAAGTTGGTCTGGGAGCAAGACATCGGTGTCTGCGGCGGGGCTGGTTTTCTTTTTGTTGTCCGTGATTGACTGTAGATCCTGCCAAATACGTCTCATGTCTGAGCCGTTGAACTGCGACTCTACTTTGTCTCTATACTGACTMTTACCTTGTTTGATTGCCTTGCGGAGGGAATAGCTACACTGTTTGTATTCGGTTATGTTTCCGGTCGCCTTGCCATGATTAAAAGCAATGGTTCGCGCTTTCAGTTTTGCGCGAATGCTGCCATCAATCCACGGTTTCTGGTTGGGGAAGGTTTTAATATTCACCATGGATATCGCATCTCCGATGCACTTGTTAATAAACTTGCTCACTGAATTAGCGTATACATCAATGTTATTGTCCGATGCTATCCAGAACATATCCCAGTCCACCTGATCGAATTAATCCTAAAGCGTGGAATCAGATTGGTCGCACCAGCGTTGAACAGACCTGAGCACGGGCGTTTCCTGTTTTAGTTTCTGTCTATAGGCTGGGAGCAACAAAATGGTGTCGTGTTCAGATTTGCCGAAAGGAGGGAGAGGGAGGGCTTTGTATACGTCACGGAAATTAGAGTAGCAATGTTCCAGAGTTTTACCAGCCTGGGTCGCGCATTCGATATGCTGATAAAATTTAGGGAGCCTTGTTTTCAGATTAGCCTTGTTAAAATCCCCAGCTACAATAAATGCAGCCTCAGGATATGTGGTTTCCAGTTTACATAGAGTCAAATGAAGTTCTTTCAGGGCCGTCGAGGTGTCTGCTTGGGGGGGATATACATGGCTGTGATTATAATCAAAGATAATTCTCTTGGTAGATAATGCGGTCGGTATTTGATCGTAAGGAATTCTAGATCAGGTGAACAAAAGGACTTGAGTTCCTGTATGTTGTTATGATCACTCCACGACTCGTTAATCATGTTTGTTTCGGTCGGCTCGATGGCTGAAGAAACCGGGTGGCTGTACCGACTCTGATAATGTTTCCCGAGTGAGCCATGTTTCCGTGAAACAAAGAATGTTACAATCTCTGTCTCTCTGGAAGGCAACCCTTGCTCGAATTTCGTCTACCTTGTTCTCAAGATACTGGACATTGGCGAGTAGTATACTCGGGAGCGGTGGGCGATGTGCCCTTCTACGGAGCCTGACCAGAAGACCGCTCCGTCTTCCCCTTCTGCGGCGCCATTGTTTTGTGTCACCTACTGGGATCCGATCCATTGTCCTGGGTTGTGGTCCAAACAGAGGATCCGCTTTGGAAAAGTCATATTCCTRGTCGTAATGTTGGTAAGTTGACATTGCTCTTATATCCAATAGTTCCTCCCGGCTGTACGTAGTAAGACTTAAGATTTCTTGGGGTAAGAGTGAAAGAAATAATACATTAAAAACCAAAATACTGCATAGTTTCCTAAGAATGCGAAGCGAGGCGTCCATCTCTGTTGGCGCCAAACACAGATTGGTGCCGACCGCTGCCTGCACTTGACTTGCTTTTTGCATTCCCTGTTCGATTAATAAACTGTTGTTACKGTTTAAACGTGATACATAWCAATCTATTTTTCTGATACTTGTTCCAATCGAGGCGTAAGGGGGATAGAAATCTATCAAACAGGCAAGTGAGTCTGTAATACCAACATGTTTCAAGCAGACCACCATAGTCCCTGTGCCCAAGAACACAAAGGCAACCTGCCTAAATTACTACAGAACAGTAGCACTCACGTCCGTAGCCATGAAGTGCTTTGAAAGGTTGGTAATGGCTCACATCAACACCATTATCCCAGAAACCCTAGACCCACTCCAATTTGCATACCGCTCAATCAGATCCACAGATAATGCAATCTCTATTGCACTCCACACTGCCCTTTCCCACCTGGACAAAAGGAACACTTATGTGAGAATGCTATTCATTGACTACAGCTCAGCGTTCAACACCATAGTACCCTCAAAGCTCATCACTAAGCTAAGGATCCTGGGACTAAACACCTCCCTCTGCAACTGGATCCTGGACTTCCTGACGGGCCGCCCCCAGGTGGTGAGAGTAGGTAGCAACACATCTGCCCCGCTGTTCCTCAACATTGGAGCTCCCCAGGGATGCGTGCTCAGTCCCCTCCTGTACTCCTTGTTCACCCACGACTGCATGGCCAGGCAAAACTCCAACACCATCATTAAGTTTGCAGACRACACAACAGTTGTAGGCCTGATCAACGACAATGACGAGACAACCTATAGGGATGAGGTCAGCGACCTGGCCGTGTGGTTTCAGAATAACAACCTATCCCTGAACGTAAAAAAGACTATGGAGATGATTGTGGACTACAGGWAAAGAAGGACCGAGCACGCCCCCATTCTCATCGACGGGGCTGTAGTGGAGCAGGTTGAGAGCTTCAAGTTCCTTGGTGTTCACATCAACAACAAACTAGAATGGTCCAAACACACCAAGAAAGTCGTGAAGAGGGCATGACAAAGCCTCAGGAAACTAAAAAGATTTGTTATGGGTCCTCAGATCCTCAAAAGGTTCTACAGCTGCAACATCGAGAGCATCCTGACTGGTTTCATCACTGCCTGGTACGGCAATTGCTTGGCCTCTGACCGCAAGGCACTACAGAGGGTAGTGCGTACAGCCCAGTACATCACCGGGGCTAAGCTGCCTGCCATCCAGGACCTCTACACCAGACGGTGTCAGAGGAAGGCCCTAAAAATTGTCAAAGAGCCCAGCCACCCCAGTCATAGACTGTTCTCTCTACTACCGCATGGCAAGAGGTACCAGAGTGCCAAGGCTAGGACAAAAAGGATTCTCAACAGTTTTTACCCCCAAGCCATAAGACTGCTGAACAGGTAATCAAATGGAGACCCGGACTATTTGCATTGTGTGCCCCCCCAACCCCTCTTTTACGCTGCTGCTACTCTCTGTTTATCTTATATGCATAGTCACTTTAACTATACATTCATGTACATACTCCCTCAATTGGGCCGACCAACCAGTGCTCCTGCACATTGGCTAACCGGGCTATCTGCATTGTCTACTGTGTCTACTGGCATATGATCTAACAAAAACTGATCAACTTTAAAAATACACTTGACAGTTGTTTCACTATTACTCAGGAAGACATCAAGTTTAGATGATTTGGGTTCCACAAGAGAACCATGTTTCAATTGAAACATACGCTGATTGTACAAAACCCTCGGCAGGACGGTGTGTAATTAATAATTCAAGCTTAGATATTACTAATGCACCAGTAATTCATTACAACTATCCCATTCCTCAATAATAATGAATACACTGAGGAGAACATTATTWTGGCAAATTAATAGTTTAATATTAAACCAGCAATTTAAAACACAAAGGAACTAATCTAGTGTGTGATTCACCCTAGCCATCCCTTGGGGAACAGAGGAGCAGGTTGAACTCTCAGCATCTTAGTAACACTCATTTTACAGAGATAATTGTGAAAGTTGACAGTGCTCTTGAAATTCCAAAGGTTGAAAAATACAACAATCTCTAAGAAAAGGTTAGGTTATAGATTTGTTTGCGAAATAGCTCCCCAACCTCATGTTAATTTAAAGCCATGCCTATAGTTCTTTTCACTTTAATGCGATTACATTTTCTTTAAGTGAAACCCAGCAGTTCTAGAAGCTATAGGAACTCATAACATCGTTCACTATCAAACCTAAACAAAGCTATCTTTTTATAATGTTATACACTGAGTGTACTAAACATTAGGAATATCTGCTCTTTCCATGACATAGACTGACCAGGTGAATCCAGGTGGAAGCTGAGCAAGAGGACAAGTATATTAGAGTGTCTAGTATGAGAAACAACTGGCAGCTTCGTTAAATAGTACCCGCAAAACACCAGTCTCAACGTCAATAGTGAAGAGGCAACTCCGGGAGGCTGGCCTTCTAGGCAGAGTTGCAAAGAAAAGTATATATCTCAGACTGGCCAATAAAAAGAAAAGATTAAGTTGGGTTAAAGATCAGACACTGGACAGGAACTCTTCCTAGAAGGCCAGCATCTCGGAGTCGCATCTTCACTGTTGACGTTGAGACTGGTGTTTTGCGGGTACTATTTAATGTAGCTGCCAGTTGAGGACTTGTGAGGCATCTGTTTCTCAAACTAGACACTCTAATGTACTTGTCCGCTTGCTCAGTTGTGCACCGGGGCCTCCCACTCCTCTTTCTATTCTGGTTAGAGCCAGTTTGCACTATTCTGTGAAGGGAGAAGTACACAGCGTTGTAAGAGATCTTCAATTTCTTGGCAATTTCTCGCAGCACAAGAACAGACTGACGAGTTTCAGAAGAAAGTTCTATGTTTCTGGCCATTTTGAGCCTGTAATCGAACCCACAAATGCCGATGCTCCAGATACTCAACTAGTCTAAAGAAGGCCAGTTTTATTTATTCTTTAATGAGAACAACAGTTTTCAGCTGTGCTAACATAATTGCAAAAGGGTTTTCTAATGATCAATTAGCCTTTTAAAATGATCAACTTGGATTAGCTAACTCAATGTGCCATTGGAACACAGGAGTGAGTGATGGTTGCTTGTAATGGGCTTCTGTACGCCTACGTAGATATTCCATTCAAAATCAGCCGTTTACAGCTACAATAGTCATTTACAACATTAACAATGTCTTCACTGTACTTATGATCAATTTGATGTTATTTTAATGGACGAAAACATTGTGTAACGGCTCTCTTTCGGTGAGTGAGTAGACCAAGGCGCAGCGGGTGCTGAATACATAATGACTTTATTGTAAGACGAAGACAGACACGAAATACACTTGACTAAATATACAAAATAACAAAACGAACTAGATAGACCTAAACTACGAACTTACATGAAACGAAGAACACATGAACAGGAACGACCGAATGAACGAGACAGTACCGTGTGGTGCAACAAACAGACACAGCGACACAGGAGACAATCACCCACAAACAAACATTGAGAACAACCTACCTTAATATGACTCTCAATCAGAGGAAATGCCAAACACCTGCCTCTAATTGAGAGCCATACCAGGCAACCCTTTAACCCAACATAGAAACACAACACATAGAAATGCCCACCCCGCTCACGCCCTGACCAATAAACACATACAAAACAAGAGAAAACAGGTCAGGAACGTGACACATTGCTTTTCTTTCAAAAACAAAGACATTTCTAAGTGACCCCAAACTTTTGAACAATAGTGTACGTTGATTCCTTTCAAGTCATTGGTAACCTTTTCGATAACTGGAATGTAGTTAAAGTTACACAAATCATGTGCATTACTGCAGGGGTTCTCAAAGTGGGGTACGCGGACAGGTACTGCTGTAGGTCCACGGCAATTTTTTTATGAATATGACTAACAACAACACATTAAACAAAAGGGATGTGTAGAATAAGTTAAGATGGTGTAATACAATACAATGTAACACAATTACTCTACAATATATATTCTTAACCCTGGGCAACATGGGCCTGGTGGGCTCACAGGGATATTGGTATCCACAGTACTCCATCAATTTATAAAATACTTCTTGTATTCCCCAAATTAGATTTTTTTAATTAAATGCACAGTAATTTAAGCTTTAAAACTGCAAAGTTCACTCTGCCAAAAAGTGGCAAAATGTGTTGAATTGCARGATATTAGCTTCAAAGCTGCAACAACAAAAAATATCTCTGCCCCAAGCTGAAATGTTCAGAATGCAGGGAAAACTACACAATGTTCTCTCTGATGCCTAGAGGTGGTGCTTTAACATTTTCCCGCAGAGCCCGAGATTTGCTTCGTCCAGCCATGCACTGCAGAAGTCGTAGTAAAACTCCTTGTATGCTATTTTTACCTAACTCGAGTTCTGATTATGAGTGGGGTCCCTAATAAATGTGTTATCCCAAAAGGGTTCCCCGACCCAGAAAAGTTTGAGAACCCCTGCATTACTGGGTATCACAACTCCTAAGTTCTTAATATTCTTCAAGGACAATTTCCATTTGAATTGGTCTTGTAAAGGTTTTGGGTTGAAGGTAGATATAGGCATAATCTCTGCCTTGGACCAATTGACTTTGTTAAAAACCCTCTCTCCTTAACACTCTCTCTGGCCCTGGGAGTGACACAAACTTTGTAGATTTTTACTGCTGAGGTAGCAGAGAGACATTTTGAATCTTTACACAAGACAATATTCCCCCAATGGACTCAAATTTTAGCTATCTCCCTTTCTATAACTTACACACCTCCCATATTACATGCCTCATTACATTTAGGAGCTATTTGATCTGAATATTAGCTTTATATCTAAGCAATGTCTTTGACCCTCTTTATTGCCACCTTCGTTTTTTCATATTTTGTTTTCATTTACTTTTCATATTCTATCTTTTGTKAATGACACCTATGGGTCATTGTTATGGGTGCCCCTCCCATTGCGGTGGCCTTATTGGTTTATTGGTTTATGACATAGTCAAATTGTATTTCTTTACTTTCTCACCACCAATAAGAGCTACACTCTGTTCACCAGGTAGCCTTAAGCCTGTGTCCCTAATTGAATAAACTTTATAATTTATTATTGCAAGTGAGTGTGGAGTGTACCTTTTTCTGACTTTATCAGGTCGACGCACCACAAACTTCAGTCCAAGTTAATCAGTGCACTGGGTTTTTCGCTTATTTTACAGGCTACCTCAACCTGACCCCATTGTCCAGTGACCTGTTGTCTCTCTGCACATCTGTATAAGGGAACAGGTTGCCAGGGCACTCAGTCAGCTGACCTGGTCAGCCAATCACAAGCCATATCAGGTGGGGTAACAGACCCCTTTTCCTGCTTTTTCTTTAGTTGGACACAGAGRTGCAGAGAGACAACAGGTCAGAATAACTTTGYACCACCTCCACACAACTTTCCACTGGACCTTTCCTATCAAGAGAAGCCTCCACCCTGGACTTCCCAACAGTACTTGTTAGCATTGCTAATCTTTGGATAACAGAGGCTGTGGGGTTAGTGCCGGTATTACCGAATATCCCGGTACGGAACAAGGTCCGTATGAAGGTATGACAATCTGGATACCGCCCAAGCCGAGTTCAGGGGTACTTTACATGTTCGGGTAAAATCTCTCCCCATTACACTCTTTGGGTCATGATGTAAAATTTCATTTAAAATGGCCAACCAGTGAAGTCATCACATCCAGTTCCTTCCTGGCCTCTACCAACATATATTATTACGGCACAGTACTACACTTTATTACCCTTTAAATGCTTCTATTTATAATTGTCTGTTGTAGGAAAGACTGTATTCATATAAAAAACATTGTTTTAAAACAACTGCAGACACCCCCCCTCCCGAAAGCCCATTGTTTTGAAACGCACACACGCGTCTTTCCTGAAACATTTTCTCAGAGAAAAGACAGATTCCAGGTGTTAAAGGTGAGATACAATTTTAAAACCCTTTATTTAATTATAAATATTTAGTACAGAACTTTTAAAACATGCTATAATTAATACAAACAATTTTACTATTCCTTTCTTACAGATAAAGGGGCCGGCTATAGGGTTAGCACTGACACCCATCCGTTTCCAATTCACCATCGTCAAGACAGGCTCTCTTGCTCGCTAGATATCCCAGACACTCCCCGTTCCATAAGTTTGTATTCCATGGATAGATTAAACGTTGTGCATGTCGACCCTGGGTATGTCTTAAGGATAGAAGCGCCCAGCAGCGTAAATTGTTCACAATTTTGGAAAAGATTGTCCAGCTTTGTCATCATGGCCAGGAATATATGATAATCTCCCCACTTAAAGCTAAAGACGGGCATAAAATAGTTTACATCCTGCAGGCTTTGGAAAATACATATGAACAAACTGATTTTGTAGCATTTGAATTATCATATTGTTCACATGCTAAAATTGTCACTTTGGAGTCGGGGCTATACGCCATTGAAGAGATTCKTATGGCTTTCAAATCCTTGCGCCCGCACACCTCTTCCAACGCGTAGCCGGGCAGGGATGTACCACTCAGGGCGTGTTCGATCTGACAGAGCGCTAGCCGTATCTTAAGCCATTCTCTCATACGCAGCGCAGGAGAAAAACTCCCGGGTTTTGCTTGATAAAGGGGACTGGGGCCGCTGTCTGTGAAAATCTTCACAGTTGAATCCTCCGGTTGGAATATATAAGCATTATGTCCATCACTCATATCCAAAACTCCTTTAAAACATTCAGGGGCCTCACACAAAAAGTCCACTATGCTTTTGTCATTGGGTTCTTGACACRAGGCACAAAGTACACRCAGAATTGGCCTAGGAGACATGTTTAATTTTCGGTTTAATGTTCTGGGTTTATTTTTTATTTCTTGTTTAGTGTTCTGGGGCGCTTGTGGTGTTCTGGGGCTTATTTATAATGCGTCTGCCCCCCCAATACCCCCRGACATTCCTGTTTCATAGACAACAGCCCTAAGGTCACTAAAACAGGGTGGGGGCCATACTCTTTGAAATGTTCAAACACATCCCCCAGTTCAACGAGGTCCCTACACATCAATCATCATGACAGCTTCAAAGGAACAGATGAAATATATGCATAAATTAACACTCACTSTAAAGCGTGAAAACAGGAACGACAGGATGCCCATATATGGGCACTCCCTAGAGCATGTGATAACTTCCCGCCAGGATGTCCTAACAGGATGCCCATATATGGGCATACACACGTGACCCATGACATAGGGTCATAAATCACACGTTTGACGTGTGCCGTCTACTGTATTCTCTCTCTGGTTTCAAGCGCAGGGCACAGCAGGTGTTTATTTGTAAAGGATCACAGGAGGAGCAGGTTGCTGGGGCCAGGGGCAGGCAGAAAGTCATACACTGGGGGTCCAACAAGGCAACAGTACAGGCAGGGAAAAGGCTAGTAACGTTGTCCGGGAGATCAGGCAATAGGATAATTACTGGAAATCCGATAGGCTAAAGTACAGGCAGGGAATAGGCAAAAGGCGCCGTTAGTGAGGCAGACAAAACTATCATACACGGGACGATTAAATTACGGGTGAAAACAGAGCTCCGAATAGAAATGTGTCACAAAACAAACAATACCTCACAATGATGGGGTGCAAAGAACTGAACTAAATAGTGTGTGATAACGACATACAGGTGTGTGAACAGGTGATCAGAATTCAGGTGATTGGGATCTAGAGAGTGAACTGCGTTCAGGGGATCTATGTGTTAGAGAGTGTGAGCTGGAAAGTGAGCTGCGTTCAGGGGATCTACGTGTTTGAGAGTGTGAGTTGGAAGCAGATGTTACAGTGTGTGTATGGTTATAAAGTGTGAGTTGTATCCCTGTATCTCCTGCTGGTCATTTCCATCCTCTTACCGGGACAGTTGCACATACACCTAAACCAGCACCTCTTTCCGAGACCACAACAATGTGTCACTCTTTTTCAGACTTTATAACCAGATAGTTTACCAAAATCTTCAAGCAGTGACTGAGGACTGGAATTGAGTATGAAGGGTCTTGGAGATAGAGTATAACATCCTTCGCATACAATGATATAACATGGTATCCTTTTCCAATTGTAAGTCCTTTCATTTGGTCATCGGATTTAATGACTAACTTCTTGCAATTCTACACATTTTACCATGGTGCCAAGAGAAACATTTACAGTTTTATAGGTAATCACGTGCTATTTTACACATTTTGCCATGAGGCTGAGAAAACATTTTTGCAGTTTCAAAACACATTTTCTACAATTCTACACATTTTGCCATGAGGCGGCTGAGAGATAATGTTGCTGTTTTAAAGCGACATGTTTATATGCTATAGGGGGGACAACCTCAAGGAGGTCTATAATATGACGTCTTCATGTGCTATATGCCTCAACTAGCCTTTTCTAAGTACCATTACCATGATAGATTCAATCCAAGATGGCGTAGCAGTCAGACGTCTTTGTCATTCATCTTGTYGTGTCCCATGTATATATMTTTTTATATATTTTTCTTCGCATATATTTTTTATATTTTTCTAAACCTCAACTTCAAAATACTCTCCTGCAACCCACCTCACCCAATGTGGTGTGGATCTGTTTTTTCTAAAGTATTTTTATATACCTCGGAACTGGAATCCCCCAACAGAAGCTAGCCAGCTCACTAGCTACTAGCTAGTAGTCAGCTAACCACTGCTAGCGGTCATCAGCTAACCTTTAGCTCGGGAAGCTCTCGCCAGTTTGTACAACGCGACTCAAACCAGAGCATACCGGACCTATTTTCTCTCCATATCCCCAGATTCCTACCGCAAGCTCTGAACCTTTTCAACTGGATCATCGCAGCTAGCTAGCTGCTATCCAAGTGACTACTCCTGGCTAACGTCTGTCCCGAAGCAAGCACCAATTAGCCTGGAGCTAGCCCATGCTAGGCCCWTTCTCCCGGCTAGCTTAAGAGGCCCATCAGCCACTCCTGGGCTACAATACCCGGACCCCTTCTACTGGCGGTACGGGGCACGGAATCCCGCCRATCCTTCACGACTGGACTACCGACGTAACCTGMTCGAGGGGGAACTCAACTGGACCCTACGTCGCGACGTCCCCTGAATGCCCATCTGCTAGTCGCGGCCCGCTAGCTGCAAGCCGCGGCCCGCTAGCTGTCTAGAGCATATTGGACTGTTAGCTGAATAGATCCATTGGCCAATTTCTTGGGCCACTATACCTATTTTGCCAATTGGACTTGGACCCCTCTGCTACTYGGAACCCTACTAATCCATCATGACTGGTCTATCGACGTCACCCCACGCGGAGRCTAAAACAGACTTTCCTCCAAAGCGACGTCCCTTTAAGGCCCTTCTGCTAGCTTGCTATCCCCGGCCTGCTAGCTGTCTGAATCGCCGTGTCTCCAGCCAGCCCAACACCTCATTAGACCCCTATGATCACTTGGCTACGCATGCCTCTCCCTAATATCAAAATGCCTTGTCCATTACTGTCCTGGTTAGTGATTATTGTCTTATTTCACTGTAGAGCCTCTAGCCCTGCTCAATATGCCTTAACCAACCATTTAGTTCCACCTCCCACATATGCGGTGACATCACCTGGTTTAAACGTCACTAGAGACAATATCTCGCTCATCATTACTCAATGTCTAGGTTTACCTCCAATGTACTCACATCCTACCATACCTTTGTCTGTACATTATGCCTTGAATCTATTCTATCGTGCCCAGAAACCTGTTCCTTTTACTCTATGTTCCGAACGTACTAGACGACCAGTTCTGATAGCCTTTAGCCGTACCCTTATCCTACTCCTCCTCTGTTCCTCTGGTGATGTATAGGTTAATCCAGGCCCTGCAGTGCCTAGCTCCACTCCTACTCCACAGGTGCTCTCMTTTGTTGACTTCTGTAACCGTAAAAGCCTTGGTTTCATGCATGTTAACATTAGAAGCCTCCAGTGTTTTATTCACTGCTTTAGCACACTCTGCCWACCCAGATGTCCTAGCCGTGTCTGAATCCTGGCTTTGGAAGAACACCAAAAACCCAGAAATGTACATCCCTAACTATAACATTTTCCGACAAGATAGAACTGCCAAAAGGGGCGGTGTTGCAATCTACTGCAGAGATAGCATGCAGAGTTCTGTCTTCATTTCCAGGTCTGTACCCAAACATTTCGAGCTTCTACTTTTAAAACTCCACCTTTCCAGAAACAAGTCTCTCACCGTTGCCGCTTGCTATAGACCACCCTCTGCCCCCAGTTGTGCCCTGGGCACCATATGTGAATTGATTGCCCCACATCTATTTTCAGAGCTCGTGCTGYTAGGTGACCTAAACTGGGACAAATTTAACACCCCGGCAATCCTACAATCTAAGCTTGATGCCCTCAATCTCACACAAATTATCAATGAACCCACCAGGTACAACTCCAAATCCGTAAACACGGGCACCCTCATAGATGTCATCCTAACTAACTCGCCCTCCAAATACACCTCTGCTGTTTTCAATCAAGAYCTCAGYGATCACTGCCTCRTTGCCWGCATCCGTAATGGGTCTGCGAYCAAACRACCACCCCTCATCACTGTCAAAMGCTCCCTAAAACACTTCTGCRAGCAGGMCTTTCTAATCGACYTGGTCGGGGTATCCTGGAATGACATTGACCTCATCCCGTCAGTAGATGATGCCTGGCTATTCTTTAAAAGTGCCTTYCTCACCATCTTAAATAAGCATGCCCCATTCAAAAAAAATTGAATTAGGARTAGATATAATCCTTGGTTCACTCCAGACCTGTCTGCCCTTGACCACCACAAAAACATCATRTRGCGTTCTGCATTAGCATCGAACAGCCCCCTTGATATGCAACTTTTCAGGGAAGTTAGTAACAAATATACACAGGCAGCTAGGACASCTAAGGCTAGCTTTTTCAAACAGAAATTTGCATCCTGTAGTACTAACTCAAAAAAAGTTCTGGGACACTGTAAAGTCCATGGAGAATAAGAGCACCTCCTCCCAGCTGCCCACTGCTCTGAGGCTAGGAAACACTGTCACCACTGATAAATCCACTATAATTGAGAATTTCAATAAGCATTTCTCTACGGCTGACCATGCTTTCCATCTGGCTACCCCTACCCCAGTCAACTGCCCGGCACCCTCCACAGCAACCCGCCAAAGCCCCCACCATTTCTCCTTCACCCAAATCCAGATAGCTGATKTTCTGAAAGAGCTGCAAAATCTGGACCCCTACAAATCAGCAGGGCTAGACAATCTGGACCCTCTCTTTCTAAAATGATCTGCCGAAATTGTTGCAACCCCTATTACTAGCCTGTTCAACCTCTCTTTCATATCGTCTGAGATTCCCCAAGATTGGAAACCTGCTGCGGTTATCCCCCTCTTCAAAGGGGGTGACACTCTAGACCCAAACTGCTACAGACCTATATCTATCCTACCCTGTCTTTCTAAGGTCTTCGAAAGCCAAGTTAACAAACAGATTACCGACCATTTTGAATCCCACCGTACCTTCTCCGCTATGCAATCTGGTTTCAGAGCTGGTCATGGGTGCACCTCAGCAACGGTCAAGGTCCTAAACAATATCATAACCGCCATCGATAAGAGACATTACTGTGAATCCGTATTCATCGACCTGGCCAAGCCTTTCGACTCTGTCAATCACCACATTCTTATCGGCAGACTCAACAGCCTTGGTTTTTCAAATGATTGGCTCGCCTGGTTCACCAACTACTTCTCTGATAGAGTTCAGTTTGTCAAATCGGAGGGCCTGTTGTCCGTACCTCTGGCAGTCTCCATGGGGGTGCCACAGGGTTCAAATACATCAATGATGTCGCTCTTGCTGCTGGTGATTCTCTGATCCACCTCTACGCAGACGACACCATTCTGTATACCTCTGGCCCTACTTTGGACACTGTTAATTAACCTYCAGACGAGCTTTAATGCCATACAACTCTCCTTCCGTGGCCTCCAACTTCTCTTAAATGCAAGTAAAACTAAATGCATGCTCTTCAGCGATCACTGCTCGCACCCGCCCTCCCGTCCAACATCACTACTCTGGACTGTTCTGACTTAGAATATGTGGACAACTACAAATACCTAGGTGTCTGGTTAGACTGTAAACTCTCCTTCCAAACTCACATTAAATCTAGAATCGGCTTCCTATTTCGCAACAAAGCATCCTTCACTCATGCTGCCAAACATACCCTCGTAAAACTGACCATCCTACCGATCCTCAACTTCAGCGATGTAATTTACAAAATAGCCTCCAATACTCTACTCAGCRAATTGGATGCAGTCTATCACAGTGCCATCTGTTTTGTCACCAATGCCCCATACACTACCCACCATTGCGACCTGTACGCTCTCGTTGGCTGGCACTCGCTTCATACTCGCCGCCAAACCCACTGGTTCCAGGTCATCTACATGTCTCTGCTAGGTAAAGCCCCCCCTTATCTCAGCTCACTGGTCACCATAGCAGCACCCACCCATAGCACGCGCTCCAGCAGGTATATCTCACTGGTCACCCCCAAAGTAAATTCTTCCTTTGGCCACCTTTCCTTCCAGTTCTCTGCTGCCAATGACTGGAACAAACTGCAAAAATCACTAAAGCTGGAGACTCATATCTCCCTCACTAGCTTTAAGCACCAGCTGTCAGAGCAGCTCACAGATCACTGCACTTGTACATAGCCCATCTGTAAATAGCCCATCAAACTACCTTATCCYMATACTGTATTTATTTATTTATCTTTATCTATTTTTTGCACCCCAGTATCTCTACTTGCACATTCATCTTCTGCACGTCTACCATTCCAGTGTTTAATTGTTATATTGTAACTACTTCGCCACCATGGCCTATTTATCGCCTTACCTCCCTTATCCTACCTCATTTGCACACTGTATGTAGACTTTTTCTACTGTATGTTTGTTTATACCATGTGTAACTCTGTGTTGTTGTCACGACTTCCACCGAAGTCGTTTCCTCTCCTTGTTCGGGCGGCGTTCGGCGTCACCGKTCTTCGAGCCATTGTCGATCCACTTTTCATTTTGTTTTGTCTTGTTTTCCTACACACCTGGTTTCCATTTTCCTCATTAATTGTTGTGTATTTAACCCTCTGTTCCCCTCATGTCTTTGTGTGGAATTGTTTGTTGTAAGTGCTTGTGCACATGTTTACTGGTTGCGCGTCGGGTTTTTGTACCCATATTCTGTATTTTTATGCCATTGGTTTTTGGATTAAATTGCTCCGGCTACTACGTAGTTCTGCTCTCCTGCGTTCGACTTCCATGCCACCAGTTACGCACCCCTTTACAGTTGTTGTGTGTCGAACTGCTTTGCTTTATCTTGGCCAGGTSGCAGTTGTAAATGAGAACTTGTTCTCAACTAGCCTACCTGGTTAAATAAAGGTGAAATAGAAAATAAAAAATAAATAAATGTCCCCAGTTTTACACATGTTGATGTTTGTTTGTCCTTTTGGCAACACATCACATACAGTACATTTACCAGGGTAACTAATAGTAGAATAACATAATGAAAAAGAGAGACTTGGTTCTACGTATTCTACTGGTTTATGACTCACTGACAGGTACAGAAAAATGAATAATGAATATTCACATACAGGCTACAATGGATAGAACAGAGTAGTGAACATACATGAATAAGCTATAACCATGTAATTAAGATAAAACAAAACGTTTGTATTTAATCCATTTTAGAATAAGGATGTAACATAACAAAATGTGAAAAAAGTGAAGAGGTCTGAATATTTTCCAAATACATACATACGTACATAGCGACATACATACGGTACACTACCAGTCAAAAGTTTCAGAACACCTACTCATTCAAGGGTTTTTCTTTATTTTTACTATTTTCTACATTGTAGAATAATAGTGAAGACATCAAAACTGTCAAATAACACATAAGGAATCATGTAGTAACAAAACATTTTTTTAACATATTTATATTTATATTTCAGATTCTTCAAATAGCCACCCTATGCCTTGATGACAGCTTTGCACACTCTTGGCATTCTCTCAACCAGCTTCACATGGAATGCTTTTCCAACAGTCTTGAAAGAGTTCCCACATATGCCCTTGTTGGCTGCTTTTCCTTCACTCTGCGGTCCGACTCATCCCAAACCATCTGAAATTGGTTGAGGTCAGGGGATTGTGCTGGCCAGGTCATCTGATGCAGCACTCCATCACTCTCCTTCATGGTAAACAGAGACTGGAGGGGGTGTGTTGGTCATTGTTCTGTTGAAAAACAAATGATAGTCCCACTGAGTCCAAACCAGATGGGATGGCATATCGCTGCAGAATGCTGTGGTAGCCATGCTGGTTAAGTGTGCATTGAAATCTAAATTGATCACAGACAGTGTCACCAGCAAAGCACCTCCACACCTCCACACCTCCTCATCCCTGCTTTACGGTGGGAAATACACATGTGGAGATCATCCGTTCACCCACACCGCRTCTCACAAAGACACAGCGAATGGAACCAAAAATCTCCAATTTGGACTCATCAGACCAAAGGACAAATTTCCACCGGTCTAATGTCCATTGCTCGTGTTTCTTGGCCCAAGCAAGTCTCTTCTTCTTATTGGTGTCCTTTAGTAAGGGTTTCTTTGCAGCAATTCAGTCATGAAGGCCTTATTCACACAGTCTCCTTTGAACAGTTGATGTTGAGATGTGTCTGTTACTTRAACACTGTGAAGCATTTATTCGGGCTGCAATTTCTGAGGCTGGTAACTCTAATGAACTTATCCTCTGCAACAGAGATAACTTGAGGTCTTCCATTCCTGTGGCAGTCCTCATGAGAGCCAGTTTCATCATAGCGCTTGCACTTGATGGTTTTTGTGACTGCACTTGAAGAAACTTTCAAAGTTCTTGAAATTTTCCGTATTGACTGACCTTTATGTCTTCAAATAATGATGGACTGTCGTGTTTTTACTCATTTGAACTCTTCTTGCCATAATATGAACTATTACCAAATACGGCTATCTTCTGTATACCCCCACACCTTGTCACAACTGCTTGGCTCAAACGCATTAAGGAAAGAAATTCCACAAATTAACTTTTAACAAGGCACACCTGTTAATTGAAATGCATTCCAGGTGACTACCTCATGTCTACCAGGGCGGCAGGTAGCCTAGTGGTTAGAGCGTTGGACTAGTAGCCGAAAGGTTGCAAGATTGCATCCCCGAGCWGACAAGGTAAAAAAAAAATCCTTCTGCCTCTGAACAAGGCAGTTTACCCACTGTTCGTAGGCCGTCATTGAAAATAAACATTTGTTCTTAACTGACTTGTCTAGTAAAATGAAGCTGGTTGAGAGAATGCCAGAAGTGTGCAAAACTGTCACCAAGGCATAGGGTGGCTATTTGAAAAATATATTTTGATTTGTTTAACTTCTCTAGGATATGTGGGACGCTAACGTCCCACTTGGCCAAAAGCCAGTAAAAATGCAGAGCGCCAAATTCAAATATATTACTATAAAAATCAAACTTTCATGAAAGACACCAAATTAAAGCTACACTTGTTGTGAATCCAGCGAACATGTCTGATTTCAAAAAGGATTTACGGCGAAAGCACACCAAACGATTATGTTAGGTCAGTACATAGCCACAGAAAAACACAGCCATTTTTCCAGCCAAAGAGAGGAGTAACAAAAAGCAGAAATAGAGATAAAATTGATCACTAACCTTTGATGATCTTCATCAGATGACACTCATAGGACTTCATGTTACACAATACATGTATGTTTTGTTCGGTAAAGTTCATATTTATATCCAAAAATCTGAGTTTAGGCGGGACGCTACTGTCTTACTTGGCAAAAAGCCAGAGAAAATGCAGAGCGCCAAATTCAAATTAATTACTATAAAAATCAAACTTTCATTAACTCACACATGAAAGATACCAAATTAAAGCTACACTGGTTGTGAATCCAGCCAACATGTCAGAATTCAAATAGGCTTTTCGGCGAAAGCAAACGATGCTATTATCTGAGTTAGCACCATTGTAAACAAAGAGAGATAAGCATATTTCAACCCTGCAGGCGCGACACAAAACGCAGAAATAAAAATATAATTCATGCCTTACCTTTGACGAGCTTCTGTTGTTGGCACTCCAATATGTCCCATAAACATCACAAATGGTCCTTTTGTTCGATTAATTCCGTCGATATATATCCAAAATGTCCATTTATTTGGCGCGTTTGATCCAGAAATACACCGCTTCCAACTTGCTCAAACGTGACTACAAAATAKCTCAAAGGTTACCTGTAAACTTTGCCAAAAAATGTCAAACTACTTTTGTAATACAACTTTAGGTATTTTTTAACGTTAATAATCGATAAAATTGAAGATGGGATGATCTGTGTTCAATACAGGATTAAAACCAAYTATAGCCAGCTTTCTGGTCACGCGCTTCTATCTAACAGGATACTTAATGTGACTCTCGTTCAAGATGGCCGTACTTCTTCATTACACAAAGGAAAAACCAGCAACTAATTTCTGAAGACTGTTGACATCCAGTGGAAGCGGTAGGAACTGCAAGAAGGTTAATTAGAAATCTGTATTCCCAATGAAAATCCATTGAAAAGAGAGTGACCTAAAAAACAAATATATCTGAATGGTTTGTCCTCGGGGTTTTGCCTGCTAAATAAGTTCTGTTATACTCACAGACATGATTCAAACAGTTTTAGAAACTTCAGAGTGTTTTCCATCCAAATCTACTAACAATATGCATTTCTCATCTTCTGGGGATGAGTAGCTGGCAGTTGAATTTGGATATGCTGAAAATGCTGCCCCCTATCCTCGAGAAGTTAACACTTTTTTGGTTACTACATGATTCCATATGTGTTATTTGATAGTTTTGATGTCTTCACTATTATTCTACAATGTAGAAAATAGTACAAATAAAGAACATTTCTTGAAGGTGTTCTAAAACTTTTGACCAGTAGTGTACATACATGCATTCATACACACATACATAACATAGTMAAATCAAATCAGATCAAATKTTATTAATCACATGCTCCGAATATAACAGGTACAACCTTACAGTGAAATGCTTACTTACGAGCCCCTAACCAACGGCGCAGTTTCAAAAAATGCGGATAAGAATAAGAGATAAAAGTAACAAGTAATTAAAAAGCAGCAGTAAAAGATCAAATAACAATATATACAGGGGGGTGCAGGTACAGAGACAATGTGCGGTTAGTTGAGGTAGTATGTACATGTAGGTAGAGTTAATTGAAGTGACTATGCATAGATGACAACAGAGAGTGGCAGTGGTGTGGAGAGGGGAGGGGGGGAACCAGTGCAGGAACCAGAGGAGAGCCCAGGGCAGGCCCCGGAGCAGGCCCCAACGGGTGACCCAAGGTCAGGGCCAGATTTGATTTGATTGATTCATTAGGATCCCCATTAGCCAACGCCAATGGTGACAGCAAGTCTTACTGGGGTCCGACATATAATAAGAAATACATTACAAAAAAAATAATCCAATTTACATACATTTATAAACATTAACCTGTAGTGTGTGTGTGTGCATCTATCAGTTACACATACATGTCAGTACATACACACAACAAGTACAGGTCACATGGGGAGAGGCGTTGTGCCATGAGGTGTTGCTTTATTTGTTTTTTGAAAGTGAGGAATAGAGTCCAGTCAGCATCATAGGATCACTACCATGTGGCGATGGTGCTGGTGTCATATATACTGCCCGAGCCGGTGAGAGGGTTCCCCCAGACTCCACAACAGTGGAGGGAGGATCGAGAATGACATCTGGGGTGGGCTCAGTCTCTGTAGTAGGCAACTCCTGWGGACCAGTGGTGGCTGGACACATTGCGTGTCCCTGCCTGGTCCCAGTCGCAGCCGTGCCCGACAACGGTGCCGGGGCCAAAGAGGCAGAATATTCACACACTAAAGTCACAGTCGTAGCCAGTAACGTTGCCGGGCTTGAGAGGTGGCGTCCTGCTRCTGAACTCCATATGACTGTCCCTTGTCCTCCACTGCAACCTGTCGGAGAGGGCTCCCCTGACCGGAGGAAGCCCGGGATATGGCCTTCTGTTGCAAGATGTGAAGAAGCCTCTGTATATTCTGCTCCATACGAGCCAAACGTGTTTCCTGTACTCCACCGGAAAAAGGAAACCCATACTACGGATGCAGCAATGTGACTCCCTGGTAGACCACAAATTGGGTGCTACTGCAGTCCCACTTTGTGCTGGGTAGCATCCCACAGATGGAGGAGAGGGGCCATAGGGTCCATGCTGTACCGTTGGCAGGCGTGGGGCTCCAATAGGCTCCAGAGAGGGGGTATAATCCACACGGTAGTAGTCCACTGGATACCCYGGAGCCATAATCCACTGGACCTCAGTGTGGGCAGTGTGGAAAGTACCCTTTGTAGTCTTTGTGGACCGGCATAATAATAGTGGTGTAAGCAAAGTCACAAATCCAGCGGGACATAGGACCATGAAAGATCGACTCGGGTCTACGTATTCTACTCATTTGTGACACACTGACACTGCCCCTGGTTAGAGAGGAATAAGGCAACCCAAGAGTTGACACACACAGGAACTTTACTTACACACACTAAGGAAGATGAACATGGGGATGGTTTTTGTATAAGCATCCGATGCACCTAACTCCACGATACCACTGTCAGGTTCAGGGAAATAGCTATACCCTTGAGGGAGTGTGCAACGGACCCGTCTGACCAGTGCAGGGCTAGCTATGAGAATCTGACCAATCAGAGAATGCATGATCAGTGCATGGCCAGATTGTGGGGTGCATGGGAGAGTCTGATTTGTAGAAGACACAAGCTGGGGGTGATCAATATCTTACATGAGGAAGAGAGCTAGACAATGCGGCGCCAATCAGTTGTAAATAAACACACACGCTGGAAATTAGTCCAACAGCGCCCTCGGCAGGGGGATTCTGTAGCACATAACATAATAATGAAATAACAGTATGTTACATTGGGTTACCATAAGGTCATGTAGGTAGGTATCTGAAAACCTACTTATTCAAAGAGAATCTTGATTAATAAAATAAAATAAAATTGTATTAGTCACATGCGCCGAATACAACAATTTTGTTTACTTGTTAGCTACCTACACAAATAGCTAGCGAGAATAAAGTGTTATTGACAAGATAAAAAAAATTAAAAGACTTAAAAGCAACACAAAAAAAGTTGCCCTTACAGTGAAATGCTTACTTACGAGCCCCTAACCAACAATGCAGTTTAAAAATAAATAAATACATATTTTCACTGGCTGTTGTCATATCATCCCGTTAACGGGATTGCAGCCATAAGAATTAATATGACTGTGATTTGCGGTTGTCTTTCTTAGCTACCTTAAAATGAATGCGCTAACTTTAAGTTGCTCTGGATAAGAATGTCTGTTAAATGGCAAAGTACAATATTTTTTACTCTTGTTTTTCTGGAAAAATACCRTTGATTCAATTGGTAAGTACAGTGTAAGTGTCTCTTCCACTTTGTACATGGTAATTACCCAGATTATTCCTTTATCGTTATCCCTTGAATGACGGCTACGTAATAGCTATATTGCTGTCTTTTATCATACTATGCCAGTGTACCATTTACTGTAAATGTGTTTTGTATTTTTCCTGTGTGGGAATTGTGCACCAGAGAGTTCAGCACAGTGGCACTGTTATATTTAGTCAGAGCCAGAGTAGCAGCTTCGTAATTCTCACAGACATCCCCTCAAGTACCTTTACCATGATCAACTATCCCCAGTTTTACCCTTGAGAGAAAAAGTACAATCAATGTTTAACTAGAGCATGTGTATATGAGGAGGGCAATCAGTATCACTAGCCACTCGAAGCTAATTGCATTGCAGTATAGCTGAAGATGAGGGCTGTTATAGTGTGGCTGCATGGTGTTGGTGATCTCTCTATGTGGAGCACAGACACAGATAACGGTCAGTRAAGATGAGACAAGAATAAACGAAGCTGGTGCTTCTGACAAACAGACAACCAGCCAAGCTGACATCTGGACTGAGCTGAGAGAGCTGAGAGCTGGAGTGAAGAAAATAGGGGCTGTGGCGGTGGAGCACAAAATGGAGTTGACAGCCGCTAGGTCACAAGTGACAGCCCTGGGAGCTAGACTGAGAGCTAGTTAGAGTCAGTTGGAGAGTCAGAAGACCATGATGGTAGAGCAGGCAGTGAGGCTGAGCATCACCCACTCTGAGCTGAAGGCAATGGAGGCAAAGTTCCAGATGGGCGAGAGAATGCTACAGGAGCACAGCACCAGCATGGTTGATTTAAAAATTAAACTGAGCATTGCACAGATGAAGCTGCAAGCTCAGAAGAAGTACACTGAGGAACTTAGGCAACTCTGGTATTATTTCTATTATCAACAATAATGCTGTTGTAATTGTTTATCATTATCCATTGTTTGATCCTGCAACTGCCATGTTCATGTCCAGTCTATTGTAGAGCAACACCATTCCATTTGGAAATTGACTGAATTTTATAATGTACTTAAAAAAAATGTGTGGTACATTTCAGCCTTGGAAACATAGATAATGGCCAATGAGAGAGAGATCAATGAAATTAAGAAGGTGACTGAAGGTAATGTACAAAGAAAATAGAGAAAATACAGTGCAGCAAAATGTAAAAGCTTACATCACAAACTCAATCAATAATTATATTTTCAGCCCAATTATAGCTGAAGTCGGAAGTTTACATACACTTATGTTGGAGTCATTAAAAACGTTTTTCAACCACTCCACAAATGTCTTGTTAACAAACTATAGTTTGGCAAGTCGGTTAGGACATCTACTTTGTGCATGACACAAGTCATTTTTCAACAGTTGTTTACAGACAGACTATTTCACTTATAATTCACTGTACACAATTCCATTGGGTCAGAAGTTACATGCACTAAGTTGACAGTGCCTTTAAACAGCTTAGAAAATTCCAGAAAATGATGTCATCGCTTTAGAAGCTTCTGATACGCTAAGTGACATCATTTGAGTCAATTGCAGGTGTACCTGTGGATGTATTTCAAGGCCTACCTTCAAACTCAGTGCCTCTTTGCTTGACATCATGGGAAATCAAAAGAAATCAGCCAAGACCGTAAAAAACAAATTGGAGAACTCCACAAGTCTGGTTCATCCTTGGGAGCAATTTCCAAACACCTGAAGGTACCACGTTCATCTGTACAAACAATAGTTCGCAAGTAAAACACCATGGGACCACGCAGCCGTCATACCACTCAGGAAGGAGACACCTTCTGTCTCCTAGAGATAAATACTTTGGTGCAAAAAGTTCAAATCAATCCCAGAACAACAGCAAAGGACCTTGGAAGATCTGGAGGAAACAGGTACAAAAGTATCTATATCCACAGTAAAACGAGTCCTATATCGACATAACCTGAAAGGCCACTCAGCAAGGAAGAAGCCACTGCTCCAAAACCACCATAAAAAAGCCAGGCTAAGGTTTGCAACTGCACATGGGGACAAATCATACTTTTTGGAGAAAATGTCCTCTGGTCTGATGAAAGAAAAATAGAACTGCTTGGCCATAATGACATCGCTATGTTTGGAGGAAAAAGGGGGACGCTTGCAAGCCAAAGAACACCATCCCAACCGATGAATTACGGGGGTGGCAGCATCATGTTGTGGGGGTGCTTTGCTGCAGGAGGTACTGGTACTCAACAAAATAGATGGCATCATGAGGRWGGAAMATTWTGTGGATATATTGAAGCAACATCTCAAGACATCAGTCAGGAAGTTAAAGCTTGGTCGCAAATGGGTCTTCCAAATAGACAATGACCCCAAGCATACTTCCAAAGTTGTGGCAAAATGGCTTAAGGACAGCAAAATCAAGGTWTTGGAGTGGCCATCACAAAGCCCTGACCTCAATCCTATAGAAAATGTGTGGGCAGAAGTGAAAAAGCATGTGCGAGCAAGGAGGCCTACAAACCTGCCTCAGTTACACCAGCTCTGTCAGGAGAAATTGGCCAAAATTCACCCAACATGTGGAAGGCTACCCGAAACTTTTGACCCAAGTTAAACAATTTAAAGGTAATGCTACCAAATACTAATTGAGTGTATGTAAACTTCTGACCCACTGGGAATGTGATGAAAGACATAAAGCTTAAATAAATCATTATCTCTACTATTATTCTGACATTTCACATTCTTAAAGACATGAACTGATGGGGAGATGTATATTCTCTTTACAGTATAAAGAGGTGGGAGAACAGCGGGTGGATTTGACTGAGCTGAAAGCWGWGGTGAAGGAGCTGAAGAGAGAGTGAAGGTACAGTATGTTGTTTATTATAGCCAACAGTCATTACATTGTACACATAGGTTGATTAAAGGTCAGGATGTTGTGGTCTGAAAAAAATTATTGTATCAGTATTAATACATTTATTAAACTGCCTCAAGGCCATCCAATTTATTTTTCCACTAACTGTGGCTGCTTTCTAATGGAACCTATATAAAGTTCAATYAGACGAACTGGAGGCCCTCACCATGAGGTCAAACGCTATCGACACCCAACTGGAGGAACAGAAGATGAAGGTGGTGAAGCTGACAATTGAAGTACTCAATCTGTGGAGGGAGGATGAAGGAAAGAAAACTATAATAGCTCAAATTATTAGGGATTTGACCTGGGAACTTGAGGCAATTTTTTAAGGCTATTCATCTGATTTCAGGTCAAGCCCAGGAACTAGTGGTCCTTGATGTCAGGCTGAACAGCACTGTGGCTGAGGTCGGGGAACAGAAGAAGGACCTRACACGTCAGAAAACAGAAGTAGTGCAACTGTGGAGTGAGCATTTTGGTACGTACACACAGTGCAGACCCTCTTGTTTACAGGTCTACAATCTCCTCTGGCAGTGACAATACAAAGTCTGTTACTGCTGAAGAGAACAAATTAAAGGATTCATCTCAAATACAACACCATGGTTTTTGGTAATGTTGTMGTTGGGAGTTAGTGTATTAATTGTGATATATTTCCTTTGGGTCAAGCCCGGGAACTGAAGGCCCTTAATGCCAAGTCAAACAACACTGAGATCCAGCTAGAGGAGCAGGGGGCAGAAGTGGGGAAGCTGAGAGCTATGGTGGATAACCTGAAGAAAGTTGAAGTAGTAGCACTGTGGAGGGAGCATTATGGTACGTGCTATTTTACATTTAAGTCAAAAATGACCTCTGTCATACAAAAAAAGGTTTGTGGTACTGCTAAAGAGAACAATACATGATTACACAGATGTTATTTGGTAATGTTGTCATGGGAGGAAGTGTGATATCTTTCCCTTAGCTCAAGCCCGGGAACTRGAGGYCCTTATTASCAGGTCAAACAACACTGAGATCCAGCTACAAGAGCAGGAGTCAGAGGTGGTGGAGCTTAGAGGAGAGGTTGACGAGCTGAAGAAAGCAAGTTCATGTATGGAGAAGTGTACACATTAGCCATCATTACATATAGTGCTTTGAGTTGTTGACTTTACAGTTGTCTCTTATACACATCTATTTGAGTTGTTGACTTTACAGTAGCGTAACAATCCGTGCATCGATAATTAGTTGTGCCACAACATTTTTACCTTGTGATGACATTGTGCTCACAGACACACCAAAGGTGTCATTCTCTGCATCTTTAGGAATTGGTGGCTACTTTGGACCCTTCCTCAACGACATTTACTATTATTTACTATTATGACCTGATCTACAAGTGAGTAGATGTAAACATCGGAGATGCTTACAGTACATCCACAGGTACCCTGCTGCATTCATATGTATATTCYCTATCCATTGTTGTGTTTCTTATACAGCAAATATATTGCATCGTTTTAAATCTTTATAAAGTATTAGGCCATATCTTCTTGCTGTGGGATAATCTACACAGCATATCATATATTCATAAGGACCTATAAATGAGTATGTAGAGCCACCACAATGAGCTTCAGAGGCACTGGACTTTCAATTATAGCACATGAAAGTATAGCACAGTAACCCACATTGTTGAATTAAGGATGGTGATTATGTCTCTTCTCTGATACAGGTAAATTGACCGCACCAGTGAGAGGAGCATACTACTTCAGATATACTGTTGCAGGGGCTGACAGTGCATCCAGCAGGGGTGCAGCACTTAAGAACACCGCTACGATGATGTATATTTTAGACAATGAGTCACAGGCCTTGATCATTTCTCCAGTGTGATCACACTACAGCTGCAGAAATGGGACACGGTCAACATGCGCTTGGGTCCTAAGCAAAAAGTCTATGATGATACTCAACCATAACTCATTCAGTGGCTTAGACGGAGATGTGATTGTACATGTAGTAAAACCTGACTATTTTGGAACGTGCAATGGGTCAATAACTGTTTTATCAGTCACTGAGTACATTGAATAATAAGATTTTGCATCGACAAGATTAATGGAAAAGTGCCTGAAATATCAGTGTGCTCCATCTGATTTGCTACAAAATGCTAGACCAAAAATAATCCAAGTGGCACATTGGTTAGACATGCTCAATTGGTGACTTAAGAATAAGTACTCTAGGTATATCGCGTCAATAGAAACGCTAAAATTTTATGTTCAGTTTGATAAAGTGGTTTAAAAACATCAACATAACTAATGCAATAGTTAAAAAGAATTGACGACTTAGGAAGAGGCATTCTGATGGTCCCCTATCATGTGATATTGGAGAAGTTATAGTGTTAGTCGCTCCAGCTATTGCTGGGATATAAAGATAGTACTATGATGAAACAGTTGTGTTAGTCGGTGGACCCTACAACCAAAAGCGCACCTCCAAACAATGGGAATGATTGAACCACTGGATTAGATTATATCATTGGGACGTATTCAATTTGCGACTAGACCCGGTTAAGGGCCTTATTCAGGATATAAGCTGTTTACACACACCTTTGGATTTCCCTGCTAAGGAGTAACCTGAATAAACAGAATATTCTCTTAAGTTCATATGGGCTAAATAGAGTAGTTAACTGTCAATATAACATCGTTTTGGCCTACTAGCTCAATACAGCATTTATTTACTCCTGCAGAATATGCATTTCTGGCAGTAAAATGTTAATTCATCTTGGAAGGGATTTTCAGCACCGAGAAAATGCAAATGCATGTGTAATGTGTTGACACTTATCAGACAGTATCACCACAAAAAAAGACAAGTCATTTATTTTAATTTCCTTAAAACCGGTCAAACATGACATGGAATCTTTTGCTCAACAATCTGTGTTCTCAGCCGCGCTAAACGAACAGGCAATTTACTGGTGATTAATGCAATAATTATCAATGCAAGACATTCTGGTGAGCACTCATGTCTGGGGCAACAAGTTGACAGAAAGCTACATGTAGGCCTAACTATAGCTACCTGAAATTTCAATAACTAGAAAGTCTAAATAAGGGGTGAAGGTAGCCACTGCTACAGTCCAGGACAGAGTATCAACAAAATCATTTACAGTGGATTGACCTGCACAGGTAGCCTACTTTTTGAAGTGATTTTGTTTGACCATCACAGAACCACGATATGCAAAACTGGCCTGCACACCCTGCAAAAAACAAACTGGATAAGATTTGTACATGCCACAGTAGCCCCACCCCGCCAAAAATCTAAACCGGGAACAAAGCTTTTTCGGGTCAATGTAAACGGGATATGTTTATATGCGTCAACTCAAGTAAGAATACACGAGTACCCTGAACAGTACAGGAATTTTGTGCGCATGTAAACGTGGTCAATAGGTTTTTACCTTGGCATAGAAACCCAAGCCTAATGCCCAGTGCTCTGTAATGTCTGAAACAATAGTTTATCCCACTTTGGTACCACCCATGTTCATTTGACAGACCGTTGTTGGAGAATAAACAAAACATATCCCCATCTGAGTTTAAACTTTTATTTATGTCAGGCAAGACAAGGTAAATAACACATTTTTATTCATGGAATTGAACAATTTCATAGTTTATGGCATGGATGAGAGATCAGCTCAGGGAGTATAAAAGAAAATTCAGTAGAGGGCAGCAAACCAAATGCAGCATTGCCAGATGATCAGTACATTCTGCTTTCAGGAAATGAAGATGAAAGTGTCCTCTCCCATCCTAATGATAAAAAGAAAGTCTAAAAAACAAATGGTATACAAATATGCTCAATGTCCATATAGGAATTAGCTCTAAAAACATTGAGTTTACCCCTGTAGCTCTCATGTCAGTAGGCTTTTAGTGAAGGGCAATTGTGTTCTACAGTAACATCCCCACAACCTATGCTAAGTAGTGAGGAGCTGTAGCCTACCTGGTACTCTTCCAGTTGTTGCAGGGCATGAAGCCACAGAGCGCAGCATCCACAGGGTCTTCAGCACTCGCTTCCCATCAGGCAGTTGGAAACACTGACCAACCCAAGCGCTACAGGAACCTGGGGGGGACAGGCGTTATGATGCAATTGCATCACAGCCATTGTTACAGTCAAGGTCATTCAGATTGAGACTAGGGCCACATTGTGGAAGGTTGGAGATAGAAGTGGTGCAATTAGTGGTACAAAATATATTTCCAACATTATGCTGCATTTTATTTGCTCCTTTGCACCCCAGTATCTTCTACCATTAGTCTTAATTTGCTATATTGTAATTACTTCGCCACCATGGCCTATTTATTGCCTTACCGCCCTTAACCTACCTCATTTGCACATGCTGTATATGACTTTTTCTACTGTATGTTTGTTTATTCCATGTGTAACCCTGTTGTTGTACGTGTCAAACTGCTTTGCTTCCTCTTGGCCAGGTCGAGTTGCAAATGAGAACTTGTTCTCAACTAGCCTACCTGGTTAAATAAAGGTGAAATAAAAATAAAATGCCTTGCTGAACACATTCCAGGGTTTACACACCTGCCTCCCATAACACAGAAAAGCCACAGAGGTTCGCAGACCCGATTACTAGTCACACCAGTAACTTGGCCTGTTGTTCTGGACCCGTGACTCCTGGAGCAGTCTCCACTGCACTCTGATAAAGGCTCGGAGCTCAGAACCGACGCCCCTCAATATCAAGCACAGAGCCCAGCTCATTTCGCCACACTCCCGTCACATTGATGGGATTGCCTAGAAGAACACATGCAAAATAAGGTCACCACTACTGTGTCAATAATAGCAGACACACTTCATGACATAGTATATTTAAAACAGGAAGTAAAATCAAGTCTCAGATTTCTATCTACTACATGATCTGTATTGTTACACTGCTCAAATTGTAATAGTGGAGCCCACTGATTATTGTATTTTTACCTGAGGTAGCAGCAGTCCCAAAATCACAGCATGGACACTGATATACTTTGCAACAAAACTCTTCATGTTTGATTATTTCAAGTTGCTTTGCTGAACAGCTATTCCCTTCTTTATCTGTTTACCAAGTTACTATACACTCCCCCAAACCAATCAGCACCTGCCCTTTCTAACAAGACTTAATTCAGAACAGGGTGTATATCCAATAGTCTAGCTGTCACTTCTTACCAGCAGTTAAAAATCAATGCAGATTGAGGAAAAGAGGACTATTGAAATTCCCCTAATTTGAACATTTGCAGCAGGTGTTTCTTCTCTGTCAACACAAGTCTCTCCAAGAGTTTCTAGTTTGTTGGCTGTAGGTTAACCGATTGGCCAGTACACCCGTCTCGACAATTCTCGAACATGAACCGGTTTCCATCCAAACGTTTTATGTGAGTAAGGTACGTCGGATAGGAAATGTCATAACAGCCTGATGGAAACAGAACATTTTGTCGGTAAACTTTCACAATGTCCACGGCACAAATAAACTAGACATGGTGGATCTTTTGTGCCGGTAAAATACTATGCGAGCAATGTGGTGGAAACGACTTTATGCGAAAATATTCATAAAATAACCATCATATGAAGTAAACTTGTGATTCACGCAATGATATTGGTGGTGGTCTCCCACTACTCGTCGGGGAAGCATGCACTTTATTAGGCTACATATGAAATACATGATATGAACTTACAGAGGGTGGTGAAAGTGCACGGTATGTGCTTGACGCTCCTTTCCAATAAATATCGAGGGTCTTATTCTGGTGATATCAATGATTACTAACATTTAACAAATAAATAATATCCTCTTTTGTCCATAATAATGTCATCGTTTTGGCTAGAGCGCACGTGCCAATACCAGAATGGGCACATTGGCTACGTAACGCAAAAATGTTTTGAACAAAACCAACAGTAGAGTGTGAAAATGCAACGGAAACCCATTAAACTTTTTATTCAGTACATGGGAATTTAACCACACAAGTTATTTTATGTGTCTGTCATCACGCACAGACTTGTATCCGCAACAAGTCCATTTGATGGAAACACGTCTCTGGTGTGAAAATGCACATGTTTATTCATGCGGACTTTAGAATATTCGCATGATAATCTGTCACCAATTGAATGGAAATCTAGCTATGGACGATGATAAATTCAGCATTATATCATCTGGCATATATTTGATACGCATCATCAATTCAATCTATACAGAAACGATGTGTTATGTTGATCAATAGAGGTGCTATTTTATTGGACTTGAACAAGGTTACTCCATCACTCCATGAAAGCATAATTGTCAACAACCTATAACAAACATTAATTAAACTGTAAAGAACCATGTTCCCAGTGAATGTATGACTGGACTAACATTAGTATGTTTATCTTCCTCACATAGATATATCACTCGGAAATCTGTCTTTGAAATTGGTAGGCCACTACAGCAATGCAATTTTGATTCACAGGTAAATGGACCAACTCCGATACATTCCTTGGTCCGATCACCTCACCAGTAAATGAGGTTAATCGTGTGGTGATGTGGTAACTATTTTCGGACAGCTTATCCAATATCAAAATTATTAGAAATTGATTTTACTTTTTCACTAATTAACCCCATACCAGACACTCTCCGTTGGGTTAAAGACTTGCAGTCACTTATGTAATCAAACCATGAAAGAATCTCAATTGCATACTCCAAGCGTCTCTCGCCTCGCCTCATTCTCAAAACCCATTGGATGAGAAAGCCAGAGGTCCTTCCCTCTGACCTTATCCTCCAATGGGCTTTGAGCAGAAGGAAGAGTACTATCTAGATTTTCCCATGACTAGGCATATTCTACCCCACCTCAAGAACTGTGACTTTTGAAAATAGATGGTGGTTCTTTTGGGCTTGAGGTAGTAGTTTACACTAAAATTCAATATCCTGTCTTAATTTAACTGACGGAAATTACACACTATGGTTTATGGTCTTTCTTTAAAAAAACGATATATTTTAATGAGTGAAACACACTTGACTGCCTCAATGGGTAAATTATTTTAATATGACGATCAAGCTTTATTGCTTTAGGGTGTGTGGGGCGTGGGTGGGAGGGTGTGTGCCAGACAGCTTCCTGTCAGACAGACAGAAACAGCATTATAATCAGTGATGGATTTACAGAATGTGTGAAGCTGGAAAAAGTATTTTTGTATATTGTTATGTGGTAGTAGTTTTACATTGTCTTCGATACTCAAAGAAGATTTCAAATATAATTTACAGCTTAGTTAATTTTAAATATCAGGCATTCTGTGTCTATACATGTTTACAGCATGTGGACTATACCACATTACTCATTTATACATTTTCTCATATCCAGTGATATAACATATGTTAAGTAGCCTCCATTTATATTATGATACTCTGTTTCATAAACTTCACATTTTTCACAGTAAGTTTGTGGGAAATGTTTTCCTGGAGCTCCACATTTGTCAGAGCACTTGGTAACCAGCACGGGAGGGCTTCTCCATCAAGGAGCATTTGTGTCCATCAAGCAGCATTGAGCAGTGTGGGCGTTCGACACTCATGACAAAGGTGTTCCTCCAATAATCAAAGCCATTGATCCTGGCATCTAAGGGTCATGCAAGGCCATTGATTAGGCTAAACCAGAGGGATCCTTTAATAACCTGGACTCTGAACTCTTGTTGTTTTTCACTGATTTGCCCAGCACATTATTCTGTACTTTTCCTATTTTCTTTGTCAACTTCAATGATTTTTATTTGTTAAAGCTGCATATACAACCCATATAGGCACAGATGTGCTATTGTAATCTAATCCACTGAAAATAATGGCATGAATGGGTGCCACTGATGTACCACTAATACTATAAATATATATATATTATTTGTTTATTTGTTAGGGTCTGAACGTCGGTCCTTCTCCCCAATATGAACACGTCATAAACCATGGCAAAATGTTTAGTTTTACAGGAAATTAGCCTTAAAACTGCAACATTTTCTCTCAGCCTCATAGCAAAATGTATAGATTAGCAGGAAATTAGCTATACATCTCAACATTTTCTCTCTGCCCCATGGCAAAATGTGTATAATTGCAGGCAGTTAGCCATTTTCCGCAAAAACAACAAATTACAAAAACCTTGCGGGGGCCTTGCGAAACTGCGTGATATGCCACCGATGGGTGCAAGCAAGATTGCATACATATGATTTGTTATCAATTCTCACACAAGACAAGATCAGTGCCCAAGCACATAACATTTAAGTAATGAATCTAAATACAACCTTCGGTAATGAAATATCTCTCAATGCTGAAACGAGAAAGCTGTCGGGCCAAATGAGTTACATTCTCTGGCATAGACAAAATTGTGTTTGCGTGGATAGTGTGTCACATTAGATTAGCATAATGCGCTACCTGCTGCACTACAGAACACACCACTCTTGATAGCCCTGTTTGCTTTTTAAGTGGACCAAAGCCCAAAAGTAGGAATTTGGGATTCAACAGACAGCCCCAATTCATCATGGAAAATTTGGCAGTTCACAGACGAAAATKATTGCAGCTGACATGTTATATATGGGTACCTGCTCCACTAGATCACACAACAGGGATTGTCTGACATGTTAAAAGGGCCTTCTCCATTATAGATCACACAGTAGTTGAGTTTATGTCAACCTTTTTGGAGATGAGTTGATGAAAAATAAAACCCCATTTTGATTACCACTAGCTGACAGACAAAAGTATCTCAATTGATTTKGATTTCAGTTTACATCGGTTTACATCAGATTTGCTCCCCCTAATTTATTGTGACTGCTCAAGAGTGATGTATTGGTAGCTATTTGGTGCATATTTTTGTTTCAGAACCAGGACTAGACTAGGAAAAGACTGTTGGAACCACCCTGAAGCCACACACTCATGATGAGGGCAGCCGCGGTTTCCTCCCCACCCARTAGAGACGAAGGTCATGAGAGCGCACCTGAGCAGTGGGAGGTTGATCCCCAACCGTTGCCATCAACTGTTGTCGATGATACTCCGCTTTTAAATCCCCCATCTTTAACCCGATGTATGACTCTTGTTCCGAATGCTTTCTACAGACGACAGAATCCGAGAGGAGAGTGGTATGATAACACGGTGTACAGCGACGYCGACCATCACGACCAACAAATCGTTTCGATGAATACATATGAGGACCACAACGGTGTATATCAGACTCAAGTAGAAGAAATCCCTAGGAATTCAGATGTCGAGGCGCACGATTTCGAAAGTCAGTGGGATCATTCTGAGTTCGATCACAGAAACTTCCCTCAGAAAACGTAAGTGCGACACTTGGGAGATAAATAACCATCATAATAGTATCAGGACATTATGTCCTATTTAGCAAGAGTATCCCTTATTCTTCAGGTTGAGTCAGTGGAGAAGTCACTTTGATTTTTGTTCGACATTTGATATCAAATCAAATGAACAAGCTTGCCTTTTATAATGTGCAAAATGTCAATATTTACAGCTGCAATATGTAACTTTTTGGGCGACCCAACGAAATTCACATAGACATTTTGTTATAGATCTGTCATTCTCATTGAAAGTCTAAGAAGGGGTATATGTATTCTATGTGCGCTATTTCTATGCTTCCGGTTCTTAAGTTTCGTTTTTGTCTCTTTTACTTTCAGTTTTGTATGCCAGCTTCAAACAGCTGAAAATATATTTTTAGTTATGKAAAGACATTTCACAGCTGTTTAGATGGTACAAYGATTCTCTACACTATACTTGCTTGTTTTGTCACATAATCTGATATTAAGCAAACCATTCAAATTTTAGCAACCAGGAAATGGCGAAGCGATTTCTAAATCGTGCATCTTTAATTGAAAACTTTTTCTTGGTTGTTTTACATGGCAGGCGACACCGCCTTCTTGATATTCAGAATATTAATAAAAGGCACAATCTGGGATATGTCATGCTGWTCAATGGTCTTATAATGTAATATAGTATAGACATATATTCCTGAATAATAATATATACATTTCTGATGAGGAGTGGCGATTTTAGTATGTAAATCTTGGTGGGGCAAACCAAAAACTATATATTTTAAATGCATGCCAGCAAAGYCACTACACAACACAACACTGAACAATACATGAATTGCACTATAACGGTGGCAAACGGTGCCCACATATTGTTAGGGCCTACATAAAGCTGTCCCAACAGCAGAGCRTTCTTTTCAGCACCATGGAGTGAATCTTTACCACCACTACACCTGGCTATCAGYGGAGCCTTGTCTGGCAGCGAAACAGTTMATTCAGCCTCATTTACTGGCTTTTAAAAAAACATAGCTGATATGGCTRACTTGCTTAAACAAATGKGGTTTCTACTGACAATTRAGATRTACAAACTATGGCATAAGGGGACGATGAGCGGATAATAGGCAATCCGTAATTTTGATGACAACATTAATTAGCGAGCTAGGATGGACAATATAACTATTTGTTCAGCAATTMTGAAATGTACAGCGACAGAATTCAGAGCATGGGCCGTTCTTACAGTATTCTTATGTACACCAAGTCAGAATCATGGGATAAACAAAGGGGGCATATAAGCAGACAATGAAAGCTCTGAAAATTTTCAATGATTACATTTCTCTAAAACAGGCTATAGGCTACATGTGCACCACCAAGTCAGAACATTAGGCTAAATTATGAGGTGGAAAGGGACCAAMTTATTATGGTGAGGCACATGGGCTACTAACAGCTTACTACACAACATACACTGAGTATTACTTTCTTAGCTACACTATACATATCTCCCTGGCATATTATATAATTTATGCAACAGCATACAAGACATTTTTGAACTCACTTTGTTGTGCTGTGCTCTCTTGAACAGGAAGGCGGCGCTTAGGTCTTTGGGGGCAAATTTTGTCATCAAAGTGTGGCATTCTCTGGATTCATGGTGCTTTCAAGACAACTGGGAACTCTGGAAAAAAAACAAGGTTGAWTCACGACGTCAGTGATCTTCAGGTTGCAGCTCTAGAGTTCCCAACTTGGAATTCTGAGTTGGATGACCGTTGAAAACATATTTTCCCAGTCAGAGCTAGTTTTTTCAGAGTTCTCAGTTGTCTTGAACTCACTGAAGTCTGAGATTTCCCAGTTCCCGAGTTTCCAGTTGTTTTGAAYGCGGCAGAAGTCATGCTGGATTGACAGCATGGCCAATGTATTCAACCTTTTCTGGCCCATGGTGTTGAATGTTTATCCTTTTAAACTTGGAAAAGAGACCCTTAAACCCAGACTTGGACTGCACATCCACTCCACTGAATAGCAAGCTAGTGATTTCTTTGCAATGCTTGCAGTTAGCCATTGATTCCTTCCAACCCACTCATTGTTGAATTTGCGATTTCCAACTTGTTGTGTAATATTTATGTCCAATGGCCGATTAGCACAGATACGTTTTATCTATAATTTCTCTTCATATGACAAGGTTTGAAAAGGATTTGCCAGTAGATTGTCAACTTGATTCATGACGATGACTGCTTGACTAGCTTGCTAGCTAAGATTTTGAAAGTATGATGTTGACATGATCAGCACAATCAAAGCTACGGTAGATATAACCATCATTTTATCTGTGGCCAATGACCTTGAGCCTTCTTGGATRRGCACTTCTAATGTAAATCTATGGCACCACCCAAGGGGCTTGAATTTTCGAGCTCTCCCATAGATTTTGTGGTGACATAGTGTCCCCATGAGTGACAGAACACTAAGCCAATCACGACGGATTTAGACAACATTACCAACCTCTAAGCTCCGTATTTTATGTTGGCTGCACCACCACCACAGAAAGCACTGAGCTAGGCTGAAATACCAGTATTTTGGAGCTGCCTTAATCAAGAAAGCAAAAAAGCGTTTGTATGTGGCTTTATTAACTCAATGATACATTGTTTGCAAACTGGTATGTGACACGTATCAATTCCAAATAACATGCAAAACAGAAGAAGAAGGAAAAAAATATATATATATACAGTGCCTTCGGAAAGTATTCAGACCCCTTAACCTTTTCCACATTTTGTTACGTTACAGCCTTATTCTAAAATGGATTAAATAAATAAAAATCCTCAGCAATCAGCACACAATACCCCATAATGACAAAGTGAAAACAGGATTTTCAATTCAAAATAAAAAACGGATCACATTTACATAAGTATTCAGACACTTTGCTATGAGACTCAATTGAGCTCAAGTGCATCTTGTTTCCATCGATCATCCTTGAGATGTTTCTACAACTTGATTGGAGTCCACCTGTGGTAGATTCAAATGATTGGACATGATTTGGAAAGGCACACATCTGTCTATATAAGGTCCCACAGTTGACAGTGCATGTCAGAGCAAAAACCAAGCCCTGAGGTCAAAGCAATTGTCCTTAAAGCTCAGAAACAGGATTATGTCTGGGGAAGGATACCAAAAAATGTCTGCAGCATTGAAAGTACCTAAGACCACTGTAGTCGCCATCATTCTTAAGTGGAAGAGGTTTTGAAGAAGACTCTTCCTAGAGCTGGCCGCCCGGCTAAACTGAGCAATCAGGGGAGAAGTGCCTTGGTCTGGGAGGTGACCAAGAACCCGATGGTCACTCTGACATTGCTCTAGAGTTCCTCTGTAGAGATGGGAGAACCTTCCAGAAGAACAACCATCTCTGCAGCACTCTACCAATCAGGCCTTTATGGTAGAGTGGCCAGACAGAAGCCACTCCTCAGTAAAAGGCACATGACAGCCCGCTTGGAGTTTGCCAAAAGGCACCTAAAGGACTCTCAGACCATGAGAAACAAGATTCTCTAGTCTGATGAAACCAAGATTGAACTCTTTGTCCTGAATGCCAAGCGTCACATCTATAGGAAACCTGGCACCATGCCTACAGTGAAGCATGGTGGTGGCAGCATCATGCTGTTTTAGTCAGGATTGAGACAAAGATGAACAGAGCAAAGTACAGATAGATCCTTGATGAAAACCTGCTCCAGAGCGCTCAGGACCTCAGACTGGGGCGATGGTTCAACTTCCAACAGGTCAACGACGATGAACACGCAGCCAAGACAACGCAGGAGTGGCTTTAAGACAAGTCTCTGAATGTCCTTGAATTGCCCAGCCAGKGCCCGGACTTGAACCCGATTGAACATCTCTGGAGTGACCTGAAAATAGTTGTGCGGCAATGCTCCCCATCCAACCTGACAGAGCTTAAGGATCTGCAGAGAAGAATGGAAGAAACTCCCCAAATACAGGTGTGCCAAGCTTGTAGCGTCATACCCAAGACGACTCAAGGCTGTAATTGCTGCCAAAGGTTCTTCAACAAAGTACTGAGTAGTGTCTGAATACTTATGTAAATGTGATATGAGGTTTTATAAATTTGCAAATATTTCTAAAAAACTGTTTTTGCTTTGTCATTATGGGGTATTGTGTGTAGATTGATAAGGGGGAATTATTTAAAAAAAATCTATTTTAGAATAAGGTTGTAACGTAACAAAATGTGGAAAAAGTCAAGGGGTCTGAATACTTTCCGARAGCACTGTACAGTTGAAGTCGGAAGTTTACATACACTTAGGTTGGAGTCATTAAAACTCGTTTTTCAACCACTCCACAAGTTTCTTGTTAACAAACTATAGTTTTGGCAAGTCAGTTAGGACATCTAATTTGTGCATGACACAAGTAATTTTTACAACAATTGTTTACAGACAGATTATTTCACTTATAATTCACCGTATCACAATTCCAGTGGGTCAGAAGTTTACATTCACTAAGTTGACTGTGCCTTTAAACAGCTTGGAAAATTCCAGAAAATGATGTCATGGCTTTAGAAGCTTATGATAGGCTAATTGACATAATTTGACTCAATTGGAGGTGTACATGTGGATGTATTTCAAGGCCTACCTTCAAACTCAGTGCCTCTTTGCATGACATCATGGGAAAATCAAAAGAAATTAGTCAATTTTATTTTAGACCTCCACAAGTCTGGGTCATCCATGGAGCAATTTCCAAATGCCTGAAGGTACCACGTTCATCTGTACAAACAATAGTTTGCAAGTATAAACACCATGGGACGACGCAGCCGGTATAACCGCTCAGGAAGGAGATGCATTCTGTCTCCTAGAGATGAACATACTTTGGTGCGAAAAGTGCAAATCAATCCCACAACAACAACAAAGACCTTGTGAAGATGCTGGAGGAAACAGGTACAGAAGTATCTATATCCACAGTAAAACGAGCCTATTTCGACATAAACTGAAAAACCGCTCAGCAAGGAAGATGCCACTGCTCCAAAACCGCAATAAAATGCCAGACCCTGGTTTGCAACTGCACATGGGGACAAAAAAAGATCGTACTTTTTGGAGAAATGTCCTCTGGTCTGATGAAACAAAAATAGAACGGTTTGGCCATAATGACCATCGTTATGTTTGGAGGAAAAAGGGGAGGCTTGCAAGCCGAAGAAAACCATCCCAACCGTGAAGCACGGGGTTGGCAGTATCATGTTGTGGGGGTGCTTTGCTGCAGGAGGGACTGGTGCACTTCACAAAATAGATGGCATCATGAAGACGGAAAATCATGTGAATATATTGAAGCAACATCTCAAGACATCAGTCAGGAAGTTAAAGCTTGGTCGCAAATGGGTCTTCCAAATGGACAATGACCCCAAGCATACTTTCAAAATTGTGGTAAAATGGCTTAAGGACCACAAAGTAAAGTTATTGGAGTGGCCATCACAAAGCCCTGACCTCAATCCCATAGAAAATGTGTGGCAGAACTGAAAAAGCGTGTGCGAGCAAAGAGGCCTACAAACCTGACTCAGTTACACCAGCTCTGTCAGGAGGAGTGGGCCACAATTCACCCAACTTATTGTGGGAAGCTTGTGGAAGGCTACCAAAACGTTTGACCCAAGTTAAACAATTTAAAGGCAATGCTACAAAATAATAATTGAGTGTATGTAAACTTCTGACCCACTGGGAATGTGATGAAAGAAATAAAATTAGAAATAAATCATTCTCTCTACTATTATTCTGACATTTCACATTCTAAAATAAAAGTGTGATCCTAACTGGCCTAAAACAGGGAATTATTTACTAGGATTAAATGTTAGGAATTGTGAAATACTGAGTTTAAATGTATTTGGCTAAGGTGTATGTAAACTTYCGACTTCAACTGTGTATATATTTTTTGGAGCCCCACCTGCCTTGAATGACGTGTCGGCACTGCTCATGAGTCTAGTACAACTATCTTCCTACACCTGTCTTACCTTTATATCATCCAAATTATGAGTAGGCCTGTTTATGATATATTATTTATAACGCTCTCATTTTGAGCATTTGCAAACAAACATAATATAGCCAAATATGTGTAAAACTATTGTATCCTGTTGATCACATGGACTGTCAGGCCTGCATTCATAGCCCCATTTATGAATTGGGGCTATGAATGGTGGTAACATATCCCCGGGCCCATCCTTCCGCTTCATTTTACAAGTAGCTGGGCAGCTGTCATTGGACTGAACAGATTGTACAGCTTTCTGAGTGTAGGTTACTTAAAGAACACCATGAGGCAGCATTTATTTAACTGAGCATATGAACCCTATATAGAGAGGACTGGATTGAGACAGAAGTCCCCATCAGGACTTCAGGATATGTTTTGCTTAGCTAGTACTGTACAGCAAACGTTTGGCTTTCAATCAAAGCYGTCAGAATTCAACAGATGCCGATTACACCTCTCTCCATAGAGAGACCGACACCTGTCATCYAGTTGCTCAATAAAAAAACTCAGCAGACCAAGGATGTTGTGTATTATAAACTGGGTGGTTCAAGCCCTAAATGCTGATTGGCTGACAGCCGTGGTATATCAGACCGTATACCACAGGTACGACAAAACATTTATACTCTAATTACGTTGGTAACCGGTGTATAATAGTAATAAGGCACCTCAGGGATGGTGGTATTTGTCCAGGCTGTGTCCAGGCACGTTGTGTAGTGCATAAGAACAGCTCTTAGTCGGGTTTATTGGCCATATACCACACCTCCTCGAACGTCCCAGTGGTGCGTAAGATGCTGGAAGAGTCCAAGACCCTCAACGTCAACTGTGTGGACTACATGGGCCAGAATGCACTGCAGTTGGCCGTGGGTAATGAGCACTTGGAAGTGACAGAACTACTGCTGAAGAAGGAGGGTCTTGCTCGTGTGGGCGATGGCCTCCTCTTGGCCATCAGTAAGGGCTATGTGCGTATCGTAGAGGCTATCCTGGCCCACCCTGCATTCGGAGGTGGGCTACGCCTCACTTTAAGCCCCCTGGAGCAGGAGCTACGAGATGATGACTTTTATGCCTACGACGAAGATGGCACGCGTTTCTCCCATGACGTGACCCCGGTCATCCTGGCTGCACACTGCCAGGAGTACGAGATAGTGCACACTCTGTTGATGAAGGGAGCCCGTATCGAGAAGCCCCATGACTACTTCTGTAAGTGTAGCGAGTGTCATGACAAGCAGTGCCGTGACTCGTTCAGCCACTCCCGCTCCAGGATGAATGCTTATAAAGGGCTAGCCAGCGCTGCCTACCTGTCCCTGTCTAGTGAGGACCCTGTATTCACCGCTCTGGAGCTCAGCAACGAGCTGGCTCGCCTCGCCAACATCGAGACTGAGTTCAAGGTGAGAAACACAAAGACCAAGCTTGAGGATTGGAAGAAGGGGATTTACTGTTAAATAATATTTTCATCGGTGTAATGTATTGGCTTCCTTTCTCTCTCATATGCTCTCCACCCTCTCACTAATTTAACAATATGGGCACAAAGCTTTGTGCCGATATTTCTGAAAGAGCTGATTTCAGTCTTTTGATCACACAGACATGATTAATTGAGCAGAGATCAAATCAGGTAATACATGTGCACTACGCTCAAATATTATTGGAGTGATGACACACTTATATTATTGGAACCGCTTTGAGAAAATTAAGATTGGGAACACGCCCAAATGAGTCATTGACCTTGTGACATGTTTAGAAATTATTGCAATATCTGAGTGTACTGTATGTCAGGCTTTGCAACATATTACCCACCCTCAAAATTCATGTAGCTTTTTCAAGAATAAGTCTAATCAGGGATTTTCATATCCAGTTTGTTGACTCCTGGTATTGTTGGAGCTGTTCATAAAAAATACTCCACAGGTCTGTCTAATCAATTTTATCCTGATTACTGACCTCTCCAAATATTGTGTTGAGGTTTAAAATTGATGGGTATGAATATAGACACACACAAATACAGTATCTCCTCATACATTTTAATAATTTATCAGACACTCTTATCCAGAGTGACTTACAGTTGTGAGTGCATACATTTTAATAMATTTTTTATTTTCTTACTGGTCCCCTGTGGGAATTGAGCCCACAACCCTGGTGTTGCATGCTCCATGCTCTACCAACTGAGCCACACAGAACACAAAAACGTAGACGCACGCCAACACACACAGACGCACACACACACAGTTCATGCTCATTATAAAGAACCATTATGTGTGACAAACACTAACATTGGCATGCAAACTCATACTCTCACACCCTGCCTTAATGAGGTAAGAAAATATACACAGTATTTGTCAGTGCAGAAAAGGTTGGTCTCTGGGTTTCCAGGTTTCTATTGGAATATTTTAGATGCAGAACATTAARGGAGAGACTGACCCATGTGACCCATTTCAATAATTCTCACACATCTCTTTCCCTTTTCCTCTCTCTCTAGATATAGTTCATGTTCAGTACACTCCCGCAAATTAAACACTCTTATATTATTGGAACCCTCTCTGAGAAAATGAAAATTGTGAACGCGCTCAAATCAGTCATTGACCTTGTGACATGGTTMGAAATTAGCCTACTGCTCAAAGAGAGGGAAAACAGCGGTGGGCTGATGTGGCCTGATAAGCTGATCCAAGCAAATGCAAATGTAGCTAGCTAGTTATCTATTCTGTTGAAACAATCTAACTAGTCTTTAGATTTTATTGGGATCCCCATTATCCGATGCCAATGGCGACAGCTAGTCTTCCTGGGGTCAGTGATTGGAATTTGTTCTGCTACTGACATCTGCCTTTTAGGCCTACTAACAAACAGTCAAATTAAAGCCTTCCCTGTTCCTGACTGTGAGATGACACGCAATTTAAAAGGTATAAGCCACTACACTATTGTTCATCGCCGGTAGCGTCTGCCTGTGGACACTCCAAGATTAAAACATGAGAAATAACTATAGCTAGTTTGAAAGCCATTGTATTTAATTAACAAGAGAGAAAATAGACTATAAGGGAAATAAAAATGTAATAATTTTAAAATGCCACCAATCTGAAGGGCACTTTTCTCGTAGGAGGGCAAAAGGACAGGTGCTCAGGCACCCYTAGACCTCTATCTGTGCACGTGCCTGTAGATAAGCCACATTCACTCAAAGGGGAATTCAATTCTCAGAATCAGTGAGAGAAGAACAATATTAATCAAGGATTTTTATATCCAGTCTGTTGACTCCTGGCAGGGCCGGCCCAAGCCTTTTTTGGGCCCTAAGTGATTTTTTTAAAGCAAGTTTGCTGCAATTCTACACATTTTTCCATGGGACGGAGAGATTTTGCAACAACAAATGGTCGGAGGACCCCTAGCGGCTCGGGCGCCCTAAGCAGTCGCTTATGCCTAGGGCCGACTATGAATCCTTCTGTTACTGTATGAGGGAGCTGTTAATTAAAAGTAATCCACAGAGAGTTCTGTCTAATATTWTTGTTATTTTGTCCTGACTACTGAYCTCTCAGTAATCAAGCTAATCAAACCAAAAAGTGGTTTGGGTTGAGGATTAACACGGGTATGAAGTTAGTCACAAAGACACACTCACAAGCACACATACAGTTTATCCTCTTTCTGAGGAAYAGCCTCAGAAAGACATGTAGAAATGTGTGCGCACAAATGCACAATTTATGCTCATTATTAAGAACCAAAATGTGTGACAAACATTGGCATTCAATGAAAGATGTTATCTTCATGAGAGAAGATAATATATGCAGGATTTGTCAGTGCAGAAATRGTTGATCTGTGGTGTTCCAGGTTTCTATTAGAATATTTTACATGCAGACCAAAAAGTGAGAMTGACACATAATAGCAATCCATCAAAAGTTGTGACCCCTGGAGTTTGCATCATTTTCAATCATTCTTACATAATTCTCTCTCTCTCTTCTMTCTGTGTAGAATGACTACAGGAAGCTGTCCATGCAGTGTAAGGACTTTGTGGTGGGAGTGCTTGACTTATGCAGAAACACGGAGGAGGTGGAGGCCATTTTGAATGGGGATGTGGACCAAGCTCTGCCCGGCGATCACAGTCGACCCTGCCTCAGTCGGGTCAAACTGGCCATTAAGTACGAGGTCAAGAAGGTTAGCTGAATCACTCAAGCTGAATCAAACATATTTCAAAAGGCCATTTTAAATGTTAATCTCCCTCTGGTGTTTGTGTGTGTCTGTAATTGTCTTTAACAACACTCAGTAGTCTTCATTTGAATAGCAATCAATCTCAAGGGCACAATGAGAAACACACTTTTGAGTACATTTTCCCATTCTGCCCGTCCCCTATAAAGTGTTTATTATAAAGAAAAACTGGAATGGGGCCTAAATGAAATAGGTGTTTTACAGCTGTTTAACAACCATCAATGTAGGGATTCTACAATGCAATAACATGCAAGGTATGACAAAACAGACAACCTCTRCCTCTGGTTATCAATGTTGTAGTATGTCAAAGTTATTTTTCATTATGTTTGTGGCCCATCAGTTTGTGGCCCATCCTAACTGCCAGCAGCAGCTCCTGACCCTGTGGTATGAGAACCTAGCTGGACCTAGCAGTCTGCTGGGGTGAAATGCTGGATAGTCCTGGGAGTGGCTATTGGCCTTCCTTTCCTCTCAATCGCATACTGGATAGTGCCCTGCAGTAAGGTACATACACAATCCCCTTTCTATTGTCTTCTCAGAATCACTCATTAACACATGATCCAGGCTGCATCACATCCAGCCGTGATTGGGAGTCCCACAGGGCGACGCACAATCGTCCCAGCGTCATCCGGGTTTGGCCGGGGTAGGCCGTCATTGTAAATAAGAATTTGTTCTTAACTGACTTGCCTAGTTAAACAAAGGTTAAATAAAAACAAAACAGAAAATAATTATAATATATTTTTTTAAATACTTTTTTTTACCTCTACCTACATGTACATATTACCTCAATTACCTAGACTAACCTGTGCCCCCGCACATTGACTCTGTACCCGTACCCCCTGTATATCCACTCGCTACAGTTATTTTACTGCTGCTCTTTAATTATGTTATTTTTCTTTTTTTCTTAACACTTATTTTTCTTAACTGCATTGTTGGTTAAGGGCTTGTAAGTAAGCATCTCACTGTAAGGTCTACACCTTTTGTATTCGGTGCATGTGACAATTAAAATTTGATTTGATTTTGGTATATATCATGAGGTTGTTGGTTGCTGTTTATGTGGTTGATTTCCTCTGTATCAGTTCGGTCAGATTCTCCGTAGCCCCTTCATGAAGTTTGTGGCCCATGCTGTTTCATTCACCATCTTTCTTGGACTGCTGGTAATCAATGCCTCGGACCGCTTCGAGGGAGTAAAGAACCTTCCCAACGAGACTATAACAGACCACCCTCTTCAGGTGTTCAGGGTCAAAACCAGTCAATTCTCSTGGACTGAGATGCTCATCATGAATTGGGTGATTGGTAAATGACTCTGATTTACAAAGAGCTGCTTTTGTGGGAGAGACAWTATTATCCAGTCTATTCATATCTCCTTGTTCATATCTCTTTACCACKGTATAATCTGAATGAAATCTGAATGTACTGAAATAATTTCACTCGTATGCTCCAAACAGATGGCTTTTGCACTGAAAAGCACTCTTCTCTTTGTTAGGGATGATCTGGTCGGAGTGTAAGGAGATCTGGGCTGATGGGCCAAGGGAGTATATCATGCACCTCTGGAACGTACTAGACTTTGGCATGCTGTCCATCTTCGTGGCATCCTTCACGGCTCGGCTCATGGCCTTCCTGAGGGCCTCTGAGACCCAGTTGTATGTGGACATGTATGTTCCCAACATGCCCAACTGTTCCCAACATGCCCAACATAGACCTGAGCAACGCCTCACTGCCTCCAAATGTAGCCTATTACACCCATGGTCAGTGAAAGTGATACGTTTTTATTAAAAGATGATTATAATAATAGCATAGGTCCAACTCTGTCTACAGGCTAACATGGTGTGTATGTAGCATTACAGTAACCTTTGTGTCATAAAACGAACAAGTGCTGCCACCGTTTCTCTCTCGCTCTCTCAGCAAGGAACAGGTGGTTACCCTCCGATCCTCAGCTCATCTCCGAGGGTTTGTACTCCATTGCAGTGGTGCTCAGTTTCTCCCGCATTGCCTACATCTTGCCTGCCAATGAGAGCTTCGGCCCACTTCAAATCTCCCTAGGCCGGACGGTCAAGGACATCGTCAAGTTCATGGTCATTTTCATAATGGTCTTCCTGGCTTTCATGATTGGCATGTTCAATCTATATTCTTATTACCTTGGTGCCAAGTACAACCCTGCCTTCACCACGTAAGTACCCTCCTGCCTATTCTTGTAAATGAAATGCTTTAAGTAGAGATGTATGTGTATTTATTCATTTTGTGTGTTATGTGTTAATGTCTGTGTCCACACGTATACCGCTCGTGTGTGTGTGTGTGTGTGTGTGTGTGTGCGTGAGTCTGTGTGTGTTGTGTTTGATTATTTGTGTTTATATGTGTTCACAGAGTGGAGGAGAGCTTTAAGACTCTATTTTGGTCCATCTTCGGCTTGTCTGAAGTTATCTCTGTGGTCTTGAAGTATGACCATAAGTTCATAGAGAACATTGGTTATGTTCTCTTTRGCATCTACAATGTAACCATGGTAATCGTACTGCTCAACATGCTGATTGCAATGATCAATCACTCCTATCAGGAGATTGAGGTGAGACTAGGAAGCAATATGCCTGAACACCACAAGGGAATTCACAGGAAATCAAATGTCAATAATCACGGTTTTGAGTTCAAAGGGGAATAATGTCCATTTAGAGTATGTGTGAGTATTATACTGTTATGTTCATGTTGTATTCATGTACCATTTTATGAGTGTAATGTTGCGAGCAGTTTTGTAAAATAATCAGACCATACTAAATGAGTTAAAATAAATGAGTCATTGCCTCTCTCCTATCACTCCAATTATGCTCTCACTGGAGGTCTGTCTCAATCTCAACAGGAGGATGCTGATGTGGAGTGGAAGTTTGCCCGTGCTAAACTCTGGCTGTCCTACTTTGACGAGGGACATACTCTTYCCCCACCATTTAACCTGGTTCCCAGCCCCAAGTCMTTCTACTACCTAGTCCTGCGCACAAGGGCTTGTCTGGTGAGGCTGTGCAAGGCCAAAGCCTGTCTCCAAGACAACCAGCGGGAGACGRCCATGATCAATTTGCGATTTAAGGTCAGAAGTCGGCTTTGAGGGARTGGCTGTAGCCGATTTGTATATCTGCCTCGTTAGATGTTGTCAGTCTTTAATGGATTTTTTAATGCGTGTGTGGTTTCTGTTCTGTTTCAGATCAAGCAGTACAGACCTCAAACGAGGACATCAGGGCAAGATGACTTCACCATTAAACATCCTACTCGATACCAGGTACTTCCTCCATACCAGTCAATTTGATTAATTAGCAAGATCAGACGATACTCAGAAGTGCTACATTTTGAACTGTTGTCTTAAGATTCTCTCTTTTCTTGACAGAAACTGATGAAGAGGCTCATTACGCAATATGTGCTAAAGGCTCAGGTTGACAGTGAAAATGACGAAATCAACGAAGGTGATTTATGATTCATATTAGACGCCGATACCGATTATTGGAGGACAAAAAAAGCTGATACCGAGTAATCGGCCGATTTTATATATATATATATAGTTTTTTATATATATATCATACACACGCACACATTTTGTAATAATGGCAATTGCAACAATACTGAATGAACAATGAACACTTATTTTAACTAAATATAATACATAAATAACACACAACAGCTCTGAAGTGACAATGATATGAAGAGTCTGCTTAGGAGACATACTCTCACCTGTTTGAATAAAAATAGAGTTTAAGTTACCTGTGATGAATGTTGAAAACAACAAAAACTTTAATTTCTATATGCAGGAAATCCTATTTTAATAATGGCATGGTAGAAATTGACAACCAAAGTGTGAGTCATAATTCCAAACAAAATCTGAAAAGCGGTTCCTTCATTCATAGGATATTTTTAGATTCACTTAAAATAAGGTCTGTGTTTCGTGTAGGCTTACACCACCGTGCCAATTTATAACTGTGTAGAATACCATAGGACAAGGTACTCTGATCAATCTTGGCTAAATATAAGCGAAGATCATTTTTTTTGTAGTGGATTTATGAAAATATGTTGACAAACGTTACCTTATCCTAGTGAGTTTACACGTATCAAAACGTGAGGCGGTTTGAGCCTGCACGAAACAAGACCTTATTTGAAGTAGATCAAGACATTCTCTATGGAAGACATGAACGGTAAAATAACGAGGAACCCCTTTCAAGTTCAGACGCAAGTTATTACAGGAATTATAACGCGTCAACTATTTCTCTCTAAACATATACCTTTGACAATCGGAAACTATCACCTCGAACAAACGTTTTATCCGTTCGTTATTTATCAAACGGGTGGCATCCATGACTAAATATTCCTGTTACATTGCACAACCTTCAATGTTGTATAATTACGTAAAATTCTGGCAAATTAGTTCGCAAAGAGCCAGGCGGCCCAAACTGTTGCATATACCCTGCTCTCTGCGTGCAATGAACGCAAGAGAAATGACACAATTTCACCTGGTTGATATTGCCTGCTAACCTGGATTTCTTTTAGCTAAATATGCAGGTTTAAAAATATATACTTGTGTATTGATTTTACAGAAAGGCATTGATGTTTATGGTTAAGTACACATTGGAGCAATGACAGTCATTGATTGATTGTTTTTTATAAGATAAGTTTAATGCTAGCTAGCAACTTACCTTAGCTTACTGCATTCGCTAACAGGCAGGCTCTTTGTGGAGTGCAATGTAATCAGGTGTTAGAGCATTGGACTAGTTAACTGTAAGGTTGCAAGATTGGATCTCCCGAGCTGACAAGGTTAAAAATCTGTCGTTCTGCCTCCTAGGCCGTCATTGAAAATAAGAATGTGTTCTTAACTGACTTGCCTAGGTAAATAAAGATTAAATAAAGGTGTAAAAAAATATATAATTTAATTGGCAAATCGGCGCCCAAAAATACCGATTTCCGATTGTTATGAAAACTTGAAATCGGCCCCGATTAATCGGCCATTCCGATTAATCGGTCGACCTCTAATCCATATGTAAGATCAGAAAGCTGTTGTGCCCTCTTAACAGAAGACTGATCATTCTTACAAATGCAAGGCCRTGACATGAAGCTGTAGTGGATTGAGTGATTAATAACCTGTGGTGCATCATTTGCAGGGGAGCTGAAGGAGATCAAGCAGGACATCTCCAGCCTGCGATATGAGCTTCTGGAAGAGAAGTCTCAGGCCACAGAAGAACTAGCTGACTTGATCCAACAGCTTGGTGACAAGCTTAGCAAGAACGCCAAGAAACCTTGATGGAAGTTGAGGGGTGTCCTCTGTATAAGAGCTTTGTATAAAACCTTCAAACTTAGATTCATAGTATGTTGTTAGTGTTACAGAGTGGAACAGGGGAACCCAAGAGCAGAGTCAGACGAGGGGACTGGGATGAAGTAACTAAGGTATTTCTTGAAACACGGGGAAAATGGAATGCAGGCCAGGGGAAGCTCGGGTGGATTTCAGGAAACCAGGTGCGGAAGCTGAGGCTGGAGCGAGAGTGGTTGGGACAGGGTAAGCAGGTCCGGAGGGGAATCCAAGGGAGTAGTAGAGTGGGGAATCCAGGACAGAGTAGCAGGATTATGAGACAGGGACCAGAGTCAGAKCGGGCGGAACTGTAGCTGAGAGGAAAACAGCATCAGGCAAGGAAAACAGGCACAACAGGATCTAATAGTAACAAATGGCTAGACGCGTAGACTGACTGAGCAGAGATTATGATTTGGCAGGGTGGAAGTGGCAGGAYTGAGGATTTGTAGAGGTCTTGATTATGGAATGGGTTGCAGCTGGTGGTGATCTGCTCTGACTCCAGCACACCTGTCTCCGCCCACACAATCACACACACACACACAGCAAGAGGGAGAGAGTGCTGGGGGAGTGGAGACACATGATGAGCAGTAGAGGGTATTGCATGGCACGCATATGTGAGTTAGAATTAGGAATTGCACTCCGCATTGAAGGTAAGGGTAGGCTAAACTTGTGTTAGTGTTCCGTCTATAGGAATTTTATAATGTATATATTCACATTAAATCATCTCGATTGTAAAAATAGTAGTATAACCTAGGCGTTATTTTAAATAATGGGAAATGTGTGTAGACAGTAATCATTTTAACTTTATCTATATATATTCATAAATAAAAATATGCTTATTGAAATATTTAGAATTTTAGTAATAAAATCATCATATTATTAAGTAGGGCCTGTGTATTATTGATCAAAAGTACAATATGTATTGTAATAAGCCCTTATGTCGCTAATGGCTAGGAAAAACTTCCTAGCAAGGTCCGAACACTAGGAAGAAACGAGAGAGGAACGGGTATGCGGGGTGGCCAGTCCGTCTCTGGCTGTGCCGGGTGGAGATTATAACAGCAACATGGCAAAGGATATTCAAATGTTCAAAGATGACCAGCAGGGGTCAAATAATAATAATCATGTAGGTTTGTCTGATGGGTGCAATAGGTCAGCACCTGCAGGAGTAAATGTCAGATGGCTGTTTCCGCCTAAGCACGATCATTCATGAGTGTCTCTAGGCTACTGCTTCCTGCTGTCTCTAGAGAGTTGAAAACAGCACGTTCCGGTGACACAGGTCAGGGTTTCCATAGCCGCAGACAGAACAGTTGAAACTGGAGCAAGCGCACGGCAAAGGTGGACTGGGGACAGCAAGGAGAGTACATTTATTTACATTACCATTTAAGTTCATTTAGCAGACGCTTCTTATCCAGAGCGACTTAAAGTTGGTGCATTCACCTATGATGTCCAGTGGAACAACCACTTTCAATAGTGCACTAACCTAAGGGGGGGGGGTTAGAAGGATTACTTTATCCTATCCTAGGTAATTCTTAAGAGGTGGGGTTTAAGGTGTCTCCGGGAAGGTGGTGATTGATTCCGCTGACACTGGCGTTCGTGGGGGAAGTTTTTGTTCCAGCCATTGGGGTGCCAGAGCAGCGAACATTTTGACTGTCATATGACCAGGGTAGTCTGAAGGCCATTGGTCCTAGGGCTCAGGTTCCTCCGAGAGAGAGAAAGAAAGAAAGAAAGAAGAGAATTAGAGAGAGCATACTTAAATTCACACAGGACACCGGATAAGACAGGAGACAATACTCCAGATTATAACAGACTGACCCTAGCCCCCGACACAAACTACTGCAGCATAAATACTTGGAGGCTGAGAGAGGAGGGGTCGGAGACACTGTGGCCCCATCTGACGATTACCCCCGGACTGGGCCAAACAGGCAGGATATATCCCCACCCAGTTTGTCAAAGCACAGCCCCACACACTAGAGGGATACCTTCAACCACCAACTTACCAACCTGAGACAAAGACAAGTTATAGCCCACAAAGATCTCCGCCACGGCACAACCCAAGGGGGGCGCCAACCCAGACAGGAAGATCACGTCAGTGACTCAACCCACTCAAGTGACGCAACCCTCCTAGGGACGGCATGGAAGAGCACCAGTAAGCCAGTGACTCAGCCCCTGTAATAGGGTTAGAGGCAGAGAATCCCAGTGGAGAAAGGGGAACCGGCCAGGCAGAGAGCAAGGGCGGTTCGTTGCGCCAGTGCCTTTCCATTCACCTTCACACTCCTGGGCCAGACTACACTCAATCATAGGACCTACTGAAGAGATGAGTCTTCAATATAACTTAAAGGTCGAGACCGAGTCTGTGTCTTTCACATGGATAGGCAGACCATTCTATAAAAATGGATTCTAGTCAAGATTCTAGCAGCCGTGTTTAGCACTAACTGAAATTTATTTAGTGCTTAATCAAGGTAGCCGGAAAGTGGAGCATTACAGTAGTCTAACCTAGAAGTGACAAAAGCATGGATAMATTTTTATACATCATTTCTGGACAGAAAGTTTCAGATTTTTGCAATGTTACGTAGATGGAAAAAAGCTTTCCTTGGAACAGTCTTGATATGTTCGTCAAAAGAGAGATCAGGGTCCAGAGTAACGCCGAGGTCCTTCACAGTTTTAATTGARATGACTGTACAACCATCAAGATTAATGGTCAGATTCAACAGAAGATCCCTTTGTTTCTTGGGACCTAGAACAAGCATCTCTGTTTTGTCCGAGTTTAAAAGTAGAATATTTGCCACCATCCACTTCCTTATGTCGGAAACACAGGCTTCCAGGGAGGGCAATTTTGGGGCTTCACYATGTTTCATCGAAATGTACAGCTGGGTGTCATCTGCATAGCAGTAAAAGTTAACATTATGTTTCCGAATGACATCACAAAGAGGTAAAATAAAACGGAGCCTTCAGGAACACCAAAATTTCCAGTTGATTTGTCAGAGAACAAACCATTTACAGAGACAAACTGATATCTTTCCGACAGATATGATCTAAACCAGGCCAGAACTTGTCCGTGTAGACCAATTTGTGTTTCCAATCGCTCCAAAAGAATGTGGTGATCGATGGTATCAAAAGCAGCACTAAGGTCTAGGAGCACGAGGACAGATGCAGAGCCTCGGTCTGACGCTATTAAAAGGTAATTTACCACCTTCACAAGTGCAGTCTCAGTGCTATGATGGGGTCTAAAACCARACTGAAGCGTTTCGTATACATTGTTTGTCTTCRGGAARGCAGTGAGTTGCWGCGCAACAGCTTTTTCTAAAATGCTTAAGAGGAATGGGAGATTCGATATAGGCCGATAGTTTTTTTATATTTTCTGGGTCAAGGTTTGGCTTTTTCAAGAGAGGCTTTATTACTGCCACTTTTAGTGAGTTTGGTACACATCCGGTGGATAGAGAGCCGTTTATTATGTTCAACATAGAAGGGCCAAGCACAGGAAGCAGCTCTTTCAGTAGTTTAGTTGGAATAGGGTCCAGTATGCAGTTTGAAGGTTTAGAGGCCACGATTATTTTCATCAATGTGTCAAGAGATATAGTATTAAAAAAACTTGAGTGTCTCCCTTGATCATAGGTCCTGGCAGAGTTGTGCAGACTCAGGATAACTGAGCTTTGGAGGAATACGCAGATTTAAAGAGGAGTCCGTAATTTGCTTTCTAATGATCATGATCTTTTCCTCAAAGAAGTTCATGAATTTATCACTGCTAAAGTGAAAGCCATCCTCTCTTGGGGATTGCTGCTTTTTAGTTAGCTTTGCGACAGTTTCAAAAATAAATGTTGGATTGTTCTTATTTTCCTCAATTGAGTTGGAAAAATAGGATGATCMGGCAGCAGCGAGGGCTCTTCGATACTGCACGGTACTGTCTTTCCAAGCTAGTCGGAAGACTTCCAGTTTGGTGTAGCGCCATTTCCGTTCCAATTTTCTGGGAGCTTGCTTCAGAGCTCGGGTATTTTCTGTATACCAGGGAGCTAGTTTCTTATGACAAATGTTTTTTGTTTTTAGGGGTGCGACTGCATCTAAGGCATTGTGCAATGTTAAATTGAGTTCCTCAGTTAGGTGGTTAACTGATTTTTGTACTCTGACATACTTGRGTAGGCAGAGGGAGTCTGGAATGGCGTCTAGGAATCTTTGGGTTGTMCRAGAATTTATAGCACRACTTTTGATGATCCTTGGTTGGGGTCTGAGCAGATTATTTGTTGCGATTGCAAACGTAATATAATGGTGGTCCGATAGTCCAGGATTATGAGGAAAAACATTAAGATCCACAACATTTATTCCACAGGACAAAACTAGGTCGAGAGTATGACTGTGGCAGTGAGTAGGTCCGGAGACATGTTGGACAAAACCCACTGAKTCGATGATGGCTCCGAAAGCCTTTTGGAGTGGGTCTGTGGACTTTTCCATGTGAATATTAAAGTCACAAAAAATKTGAATATGTGCGGGGAATATGGTCACTAGTGTAACCAGGAGAAGAGGCCTCATTTAACACAGTAAATTCATCAGGCTTAAGCCCTGTTTCAGTCAGGCCAATCACATCAAGATTATGATCAGTGATTAGTTCATTGACTATAACTGCTTTGGAAGTGAGGGATCTAACATTAAGTAGCCATATTTTGAGATGTTAGGTATCACAATCTCTTTCAATAATGGCAGGAATGGAGGAGTTCTTTATTCCAGTTAGATTGCTAAGGCGAACACCGCCATGTTTAGTTTTGCCCAACCTAGGTCGAGGCACAGACACGGTCTCAATTGGGATAGCTGAGCTGACTASATTTACTGTGCTAGTGGCATCTCCACTAAGCTGGCAGGCTGGYTAACAGTCTGCTGCCTGGCCTGCACCCTATCTCATTGTGGAGCTAGGGGAGTTAGTGCCCCGTCTATGTTCGTAGATAAGATGAGAGCACCCCTCCAGCTAGGATGGAGTCCGTCACTCTTCAACAGCCCAGGCTTGGTCCTGTTTGTGAGGGAGTCCCAGAAAGAGGGCCAATTACCTACAAATTCTATCTTTTGGGAGTGTCAGAAAAACGTTTTCAACCAGCGATTGAGTTGTGAGACTCTGCTGTAGAGCTCATCACTCCCCCTAACTGGGAGGGGGCCAGAGACAATTACTCGATGCCGATACATCTTTCTAGCTGATTTACACGCTGAAGCTATGTTGCGCTTGGTGACCTCTCACTGTTTCATCCTAACATCGTTGGTGCCGACGTGGATAACAATATCCCTATACTCTCTACACTCGCCAGTTTTAGCTTTAGCCAGCACCATCTTCATATTAGCCATAAGGTCGGTAGCCCTGCCCCCTGGTAAACAGTGTATGATCGCTGGATGATTCGTTTTAAGTCTAATACTGCGGGTAATGGAGTCGCCAATGACATGGGGTTTTCAACTTGTCAGAGCTAATGGTGGGAGGCTTCGGCGTCTCAGACCCCGTAACGGGAGTAGAGACCAGAGAAGTCTCGGCCTCTGACTCCGACTTGCTGCTTAATGGGGAGAACCGGTTGAAAGTTTGTCGGCTGCATGAGCGACACCGGTAGATCATTCCTACAGCATTTCCTTCCAGAAGCCATGAGAAAATTGTCCGGCTGCGGGGACTGTGCGAGGGGATATATACTACTATCTATGCTTACTGGTGGCACCGACGCGGTTTCATCGTTCCCTACATTTAAATTACCGTTGCCTAACGWTTGCRTCTGAAGCTGGGCTTGCAGTACAGCTATCCTCGCCGTAAGGCGATCGTTCTCTTGTATATTATGAGTACAGCGAATGCAATTAGAAGGCATCATTTTAATGTTACTACTTAGCTTCGGCTGGTGGAGGTCCTGACGAACCACGTCCAGATAAAGCTTCCGGAGTGAAAAAGTTTAATGAAAAAAGTCGAGCGAGGGAAGAACACAAAAATATAAACGGTAATTAAAATGTAAAAACCGTAAAGCTGGTAGGTAGCAAAATAAGGTTAGCAACAATACGCACAGCAGCACGTAAACAAGTCTACCAGTTATTAAATCCAAGGGTTCACATACTTTTCTCACCATGCACTGTGAATGTTTACACAATGTTCAATAAAGACATGAAGACATTGATGCTATCAATAAACATGAATTTTAAGAAATTGTAATGAACAAGGTAAGCTACACTACATGACCAAAAGAGCGCGCAAGATGGCGATCAGTGCATATAATTTGTTTTGGTAGGTGAAGGAATTATTGGATTTCCTTACCCAATTATGACCATTGGATTATTTCTATGGTCGTAAAACCCYGTATGAATATGGTTTACTTTATTTACCAAAGTAATTGATTACTTTCTGCAAGTTATTCACCTCTAAAACRAAGTTTGCGACAACACTAGATAGCCTGATAAGCTAGCTAGCTCAAAAAGTAGCTTGTCGAACGTACATGGAAACTGCCACGACCAGAACCAAAAGGAAAGAAATGGAGAGATCGTCAGATGGACAATTAACCAGAAAAGATAGTATGATTTTGGGTACTCCTCTTCAGAACGTAACTGTGGGGGGAAATACTGCAATGGGTGATGAAAATGTGGTGAGCATGGACAACAATGCTCACAACTTGCGCCCCTCCAGTCCCCAGCTCAGGCCTTTACCTTACGACCCCGGCACTCCAGTCAAGCCCCAGGGGGAAAAGATGAGAGGCAAAGAGGGTATGTCACTTCTTGAGATGCAAAACAATATTGTAATGCTTTTGACAGCAAAGATAGATGAAAGGGCAAATGGCTTGGATTATGGTAGGGAGAATATGATGAAAAATTGAGGCCATTAAAAAATCTGTTGACTTTATTTTTGGAGAAGTGAAAACCCTCAAAAGTGACATGAAGAAAGTGGAAGTTATCTGCCAGAAAATTAAAAGAAGGTGGCTGAACTCGAGCAAAAGGTGAATGAGGCGGAGAGATGCCAGCGCAGGTGAACCTGAGGCTCCATGGAATTCCAGAGCAGGCGGGTGAGGACATCAATGCAGAGTTGTTGACATCTGTGGAGCGTCATTCCCAATCAAAAGCCAAACTTCAGGAAAAGTAGACATCGTCCATCGTTTGGAAGACTTAAAGATCAAGACAAGAGACCGGGACAACCATCATCCGGTTCACCACAGATCTACATGGATCTTCTTTGAGGCGAGCGAAGAATTGTGAATTCCTCATCAAGCAAAAATGAGGTTCACGGAGATCTGACCTCAGCAGACAAAGTGACAAGAGAGAACTGTGGCCGATGAGGCTGCAGCTCGAAAGGCAGGGAAAACTGCATTTTTATCGGTGCAAAGGATGATCACGATGGGAAAGAAATGCGGCCAAATCAGAACATTTGAGTGAGAGCCAGAGTCTTACTCTGGACAGAACTGTCAGGCCAAAAAACTGATACAGGTGAAAAGCAGCCTTTAATTATAAAAATGTACACAAACACTTGAATGAGAAAAGGCTGACCTGAGAACTGCGTAAGCTAAACACTAACTATAGGTGAATAACTGCTTATTGTAAAGTCTACACAATGTCTCCCCCTTGTGGGAGTAAGAATACTTTGGTAACTTTATGACCAATATTTATTTATTTTTTGTTGGAGAAGTTAATAATGRGATGGAAATCCTTTTGAGTTACATATCCTTAGGAAAAGCTTATATTAGCATAACAAGGTTGTTGGTTGAAGTTTATGTCTTTATCTCTTTGTTCAATTAATGTCAGGGGTATTCGTAATTTACTCAAGCGTAATGCTATTTTCCTGTATTGCAAATGGTTTTGTCACGTTCTGACCTTAGTTCCTTTTTTATGTCTTTATTTTAGTTTGGTCAGGGCGTGAGTTGGGGTGGGCATTYTATGTTGTTTTTCTATGTTTTGTTCAATGGTTATATTTCTATGTGTTTGGCCTAGTATGGTTCTCAAATCAGAGGCAGGTGTCGATCGTTGTCTCTGATTGAGAATCATACTTATGTAGCCTGTTTTCCCACTATGGGTTGTGGGTAGTTGTTTTCCGTTTTAGTGTTATTTCACCATTTGGGACTGTTTTGGTTTTTATTTTTGATTCTCTTGTTCTTTTTGTATTTTGTATTCATTCTCATTAAAAGTTATTATGGATACGTACCACGCTGCATTTTGGTCCTCCTCTCCTTCCACCAACGAAATCCGTTACAGGTTTAATGCAGACTTTTACTTTTTACAAGAGACTCATGCTTGTTCTTCCGATCAATCTTTTTGGAAAAATCAATGGGGTAACGATATCTGGTTATCATATGGCAACAACCACTCTGCAGGTGTAGCAATTTTAAGAGGTGCATTTAAAGGGAAGGTCATCAGTAGTAAGACTCACCACTCTGGACGTTGGTTAATTTTAACAGTAAATTTCAAAAGTGAAATGTGTTTATTGAATATTTATGCATCCAACAACAAACAAAACAACAGGATATTATTTCAAGAATTTGAAGAAGAAATTAATAGAGTTATAGCTGTATTTCAGGATATCAAAATTATCTTAGCAGATATCCCCCTCCTAACAGATCCAGCATAGTTAATACTGAGTTTAATAACCTATGTCTTGTTCTTGGATTAGTCAATATTTGGAGATCTAAATATCCTGATAAAAAGGAATTCACTTGGAGTAACAAGGACATGTCCAGACAGTCAAGAATTGACTTCTGGTTGATTTCTAATTCATTAGATAATTCTGTAGTCAAGGTATCAATTGAACCATCAATTCTTACTGATCATAAAGTTATATTCTTATTTTTAAATATGAATGGATCTGAAGTTAAACCGAATCGGAGTTATTGGAAACTCAAYAGTAGACTGTTGGAAGATGATAATTTCAAGTTGGATGCCAAAGATATTATACACGACAATTGGAGGAAAGCCCAACTATTCTCTTTACAACTAGAAATGGACCGAATGTATGAAGAGAGAGCAAAAGGGGCATTTGTAAGATCAAGAAGGAGATGGTTGGAGGAAGGTGAAAAAAATACAAAATACTTTTACAATTTAGAAAGAAAGAATTYGGAATTTACATCTATTCATAAGCTCAATATAGATGGCAAAGAAAATGAAAACCYCAAAGATATTTCAAAATATGTTTCAGAATTCTATGGTAACCTTTATACCAGTAATGCCTGTCCTACTAGTGACATATCTGCCTTTCTAGACTCTGTCAAAGACTGTACAAAATTCATAGATGAAGACTTCCAAAAGTCTTGTGATKAAATTATTTMTATTAATGAAATAAAAAAATGTATCAGCAAGTTAAAAGAGAACAAATCTCCAGGGAATAATGGCATTATCAGTGAATTCTAKAAATATTTTCAGGAGGATATTATTGAATTTATATTTAATGTTTTTAAGGAGGCAGTTGATTTAGGGGTCCTGCCTGTTTCTATGACACAAGTCCTAATTTCTGTAATACCCAAACCAAACAAAGATTCTATGATGTTAGAAAATTGGAGACCAATCAC
>NC_036860.1:54097814-54169449 GCF_002910315.2 Salvelinus sp. IW2-2015
TATTGTAGAGAAAATCGGAAAGAGATTTAGCTCCTGGTTATTAAGAGATCTTCTTTATCTGGACGTGTACTTTTATCAAAATCTGAAGGTCGTCCAGATTAGTTTTTTACCTCCCTTGCCTTGGTGTTCCTCTGTCAGTAACTAAAATGGTTGATACTAAATTATTTAACTTCATATGAAGAATAAACCTCATTATTTAAGAAAAGCGGTAATATGTAGCACCCAAGGTGAGGGAGGGTTGAATGCTCTGGATTTAAAACCTGTAATATAATATTTCAGATTAAAATGGATACAAAACTATTTAAGAAATAGGATTGCATCTGGAATATCATCCCTAATTAATATTCAAACAAAATTGGTGGCTAGAATTCTTACTGAAATGCAACTTTGATATGGGTAAAATCCCTATTAAGCTTGCAAACTTTCAAATAAGTACTTCTAACTTGGAACCTCATGTACAAACACATTTTCCCCTCATAGGTATACAATCTGGAATAATAAAGACATAAAATACAAAAACAAGTCTTGTTTATCCAGAACTGTTTTGACAACATTATTTGGGTTAAACAATTATGGAATAATGATGGGCAACTATATGATTATCAGAATGTATTAGAACACACAATGTTACATTCACTCCTGAGGAGTATCAAATTGTTGTTAGAGCTGTCCCTAAAGGTGCTATTCTTCTTTTAGGAGAGTATAACTATACTCCAAGTGCAACTGTTGAGGATTTTGTAGCCTCAATACAACTAGAAGGAATTGACATTTTAAACTATAAATGTAATAACATTATATAAGGAAACTATGTCAATATGTTACTATTCCCTCTGCTAAAATGTACGGAATGCAGCCCTAGGACAAGTGAACTGGAACAAAGTTTCATTGTTATCTGGTAAATATTGTATATCTAATAAGGTGAAAGAAGTATCATACAAACTCATTCATAGAATCTACCCTGTAAAGACTTTATTATACACAGATTTAAAATAGCTATTGATAACAAATGTGTATTTTGTGATTGTGACCCAGAGACTCTGACCATTTCATTTTGGTACTGCTCTTATGTCAGAAGATTTTTAGTGTGAGTTAGAAGATTAATTTTAAAAGAAACAACTATTAATGTTAATTTGAAAGACTCTGATATTATGTTTTATTTTGAACCAAATGATACGGACACTGATTTAACTTTCATTGTTAATTTGTTTATTCTTTCATGAAGATTTCTTTGTCCATAAAATGAAATGGGCAGAGAACAAACCCCCTTTCACATTATTTAAGATAGAATTAAAATATTTATTTGAAATGACAGTAAATGTAAAACAAAAAAGCAATATGCACCATAAAGTATTTACTTACTTACTTACTTTATTGTCCCCATGGGGAAATTTTGTTGCAGTGTCATGTACACATTTTAAGTGGCGTTAAATACAAACAAGATTGACAATACAACTTTCAATAACAGTCACGCACCAATAAATAAAATAAATTTAAAATTTAAAATTTAAAAAAGAAGAAAAGACTAGCATGCTGGCCTTACGGGGTCAATGGGAACATTGCCCCAGCTATTTAAGAGGGATATCACACCTGGCACAAATGATTGTCTCGTTCTATTTTTCCTGCTGAGGGGTGCCCTATACCTGCGCCCAGAGGGAGTAATTCAAAGTCCAGGTACAGGGGGTGACTTGGGTCTAAAATGATTTTGTGAGCCTTACGGAGGGCCCTGACCTTAAAAATCTCATCCAGGCCTGTCTGTTTGACTCCAAGTACCTTGCTTGCTGTGGTAATAATCCTTCTCAGCATGTTTCTCTGACTGACAGTGGCATTGCCAAACCAACAAACAATACAAAAAGTTAAAATACTCTAATAAAGGATTTGTAAAACAGAGTCAATATAGTACAGTCTATATTAAAAGAACACAACTTTTTTAGAAAGTACAGTCTCTGTTGGCTCTTTTGTAGATCTGGTCTGTACATTTACTCCACTGAAGCTTACTGTCCAAAAAGACACCCAGATATTTATATTCCTCTACAATTTCTATGTTCTGACCTCTGATAGATGTTGCAGAGGTAGGTGTTGTACGCTTCCTGAAGTCTATGCACATCTCTTTGGTCTTGTTGGTATTGAGGACCAAGTGGATTCCTCACACCACTCTACAAAGTCATCTAGGACCGGCCATGATGTCCTCGTCATCATGCAACAGGCTGATTCAAGCAGTGTCATCAGCGAACTTAACGAGGTGTCTGTCAGTATGGGAACTAGTACAACTATTAGTGTACAAGATGTACAGAAGTGGGGACAAAACACATCCCTTTTGGCAGTAGAATTGAATTTAACAAATTGAAATTAACAAATAGAATTAGAATTAGATAGAATTTAACAAATTGAAAATGAATCTTGATATGTAATACCCGTCTGTTAGGTTTATGTATTCTTGTTTGTATATTTCAGTTTTTTTTGTATTTGTTGTGTTCATCATTTTTTTTTTAAGAAAGAAAAAAAAGAGGATGAACATGTGAAGAAAAAAAAAACATGACCAAAAGTATGTGGACACCTGCTCATTGAACATCTTATTCCAAAATCATGGGCATTAATATGGAGTTTACACCACTCCAGCCAACGCTTGGCATTGCGCAAGGCTTGTGTGCGGCTGCTCGGCCATGGAAACCCATTTCATGAAGCTCCTGATGAACAGTTCTTGTGCTGACGTTGCTTCCAGAGGCAGTTTGAAACGTGGTAGTGAGTGTTGCAACCGAGGACAGATGATTTTTATGCTCTTCAGCAGTCCCGTTCTGTGAGTGTGTGCAGCCTACAACTTTGTGGCTGAGCTGTTGTTGCTCCTAGGCTTTCCACTTCACAATAGCAGCACTTACAGTTGACCAGGACAGCTCTAGCAGTGCAGAAATTTGATGAACTGACTTGTTGGAAAGGTGGGATCCTATGACGGTGCCACATTGACAGTCACTGAGCTCTTCAGTACAGGCCATTCTACTGCCAATATCTGTCTAAGGAGATTGCATGGCTGTGTGCTCAAATTTATACAGCTTTCAACAACGAGTGTGGTTGAAATAGCCAAATCCACAAATTTGAAGGGGTTTCCACATACTTTTGTATATGTAGCATATCTAATGTTAAATGAGTAATATATTTTCCGGCAGCCTAAACTGACCACTGCAAACAATATATACATATGTATCTATCTACATTCTCCCAAGATAAATGTTTATACATTTTGTCCAGTCAGTGACCATCAAAGTGTTTTTTGATTTCTTATTCTGATCGCAAACTTGTTGAAAAGGGGTGGAGTTTTTTTAAGGTATTTTTACTGACCAGAATATAGGACGTATTTTGGCCATAACTGTGACCTCTATCTGACCAGCTTGTCATAATTCTGACCACTATATTATGTGCTATATTATGTAGCCTACCGGTCATAGTTAAGACCGCATCATAACCTGGTACTGACCACCTGAATACAGCTTATTACCTACACTCTTAGAAAAAAGGGTTCATCGGCTGTCTCCATAGAATAACCCTTTTTGGTTGCAAGGAGAAGCCCTTTTGGTTCAACGTAGAATCCTTTTGGTTTCCATGTACAACCCTCTGTGGAAAGGGTCCTACATAGAACCCAAAAGGGTTCTACCTGAAACCAAAAGGATTCTACCTGGAACCAAAAGGATTCTACCTGGAACCAAAAAGTTTTTTTTAAAGGGTTCTCCTATGGGAACCGCCAAATAACCCTAAGGTTCTAGATAGCATATTTATTTCTCAGAGTGTACTGCAAAGTTTTTGCAGAGGATAAAGTTGGATATTGAAAACATTGTTCATTGCATTTCTATTGGTTTTCATAGTCACCAATTAAAGTTAATCTGCAACATATTCTTACATTAGTTTTTTTTTTACAACTGCATACAGTAATTGTTTCATAATTCACCCACCGATATTACATGCATAGAAAGACTGGGACAGGGTAAATACAGGCCCATAGCTTTATTTGAGTAATGACTAATAAGAGTGGTATGATGGGATAAATACTCATCAAGGACCTCTGAGCGCAGAAGGTGATCTGGAGCGTAGTGGCCCTCTTGAAAAGTTGTGTGATGGGTCAGATCTGCAGTGAAGAGAATCAGCACTTTACAACTTTATCGAACTAGAAAAGGGCATTATTGAAGAAACTTCGTGGACTCTGCTGGCGAAAAGTATTTCGATGGTACTAGTTGACGAATGTTGTGGCAGCTTAGTCGATACTCTGCGTCCTTCTCCACCATGGCGGTCAGGGGTATATTTTATTACTTTCCAGAGGGCCCGCAACACATCGACCTCCTGAGATTTCTGACTTTTTATGATACTTACTGTAAGAATAAAAAGAAAATAAAATAAACGATTGGCATAATGTGGGCATGCAGGACACGACAGAACAGTAATACACAGTAGAATCTACCAAAACCTGCGGGCTCTCCTTCACTGCAGTCAATGTGAGTAAAACATTTAAACGTATTAACCCTCGCAAGGCTGCAGGCCCAGACGGCATTCCCAGCCGCGTCCTCAGAGTGTGCGCAGACCAGCTCGCTGGTGTGTTTACGGACATATTCAATCAATCCTTATCCCAGTCTGCTGTTCCCACATGCTTCAAGAGGGCCACCATTGTTCCTGTTCCCAAGAAAGCTAAGTAACTGAGCTAAACGACTACCGCCCCGTAGCACTCACTTCCGTCATCATGAAGTGCTTTGAGAGACTAGTCAAGGACCATATCACCTCCACCTACCTGACACCCTAGACCCACTCCAATTTGCTTACCGACCCAATAGGTCCACAGATGACGCAAATCGCAACCACACTGCACACTGCCCTAACCCATCTGGACAAGAGGAATACCTATGTGAGAATGCTGTTCATCGACTACAGCTCAGCATTTAACACCATAGTACCCTCCAAACTCGTCATCAAGCTCGAGACCCTGGGTCTCGACCCCGCCCTGTGCAACTGGGTACTGGACTCCTGACGGCCGCCCCCCAGGTGGTGGAGGGTAGGTAACAACATCTCCACCCCCCTGATCCTCAACACTGGGGCCCCACAAGGGTGCGTTCTGAGCCCTCTCCTGTACTCCCTGTTCACCCACGACTGCGTGGCCATGCACGCCTCCAACTCAATCATCAAGTTTGCGGACGACACTACAGTGGTAGGCTTGATTACCAACAACGACGAGACGGCCTACAGGGAGGAGGTAGGGCCCTCGATGGGTTGGTGTCAGGAAAATAACCTCACACTCAATATCAACAAACAAAGGAGATGATTGTGAACTTCAGGAAACAGCAGAGGGAGCACCCCCCTATCCACATCGACGGGACAGTAGTGGAGAGGGTAGTAAGTTTTAAGTTCCTCGGCGTACACATCACGGACAAACTGAATGGTCCACCCACACAGACAGCGTTGTGAAGAAGGCGCAGCAGCGCCTCTTCAACCTCAGGAGGCTGAAGAAATTCGGCTTGTCACCAAAAGCACCCACAAACTTCTACAGATGCACAATCGAGAGCATCCTGTCGGGCTGTATCACCGCCTGGTACGGCAACTGCTCCGCCCACAACCGTAAGGCTCTCCAGAGGGTAGTGAGGTCGCACAACGCATCACCGGGGCAAACTACCTGCCCTCCAGGACACCTACACCACCCGAGTCACAGGAAGGCCATAAAGATCATCAGGACAACAACCACCCGAGCCACTGCCTGTTCACCCCGCTATCATCCAGAAGGCGAGGTCAGTACAGGTGCATCAAAGCAGGGACCGAGAGACTGAAAAACAGCTTCTATCTCAAGGCCATCAGACTGTTAAACAGCCACCACTAACATTTAGTGGCCGCTGCCAACAATACTGACTCAACTCCAGCCACTTTAATAATGGGAATTGATGGAAATTTATGTTAAAAAAATTCACTAGCCACTTTAAACAATGCCACTTAATATAATTTACATACCCTACATTACTCATCTCATATGTATATGTATATACTGTACTCTATATCATCTACTGCCTCCTCATATCATCTACTGCATCTTGCCATCTTTATGTAATACATGTATCACTAGCCACTTTTAAACTATGCCACTTTATGTTTATATACCCTACATTACTCATCTCATATGTATATACTGTACTCTATACCATCTACTGCATCTTGCCTATGCCGTTCTGTACCATCACTCATTCATATATCTTTATGTACATATTCTTTATCCCTTTACACTTGTGTGTAAAGGTAGTAGTTGTTGGAATTGTTAGGTTAGATTACTCGTTGGTTATTACTGCATTGTCGGAACTAGAAGCACAAGCATTTCGCTACACTCGCATTAACATCTGCTAACCATGTGTATGTGACAAATAAAATTTGATTTGATTTGAAAAGTGAGAAGAATAGTTGGATAATTACAAATTTGAACTAATCTCTAAATAGTAACCTTATGCTTAATCCTAATACATGTTATAATATTCAAACAACTTTTTACAAACACACCGCTCCATAATCCTGAGGACGTTGTACCTGACAGAGGTTCCCCCAATTGAGGACAGCTTGCCAGTCTTAAAAAAAGAGAGCTAAATGCAAAAATGTAGGTATGTGTAAAGCGGCAATAGAGACAATAAAATATTATCTTGTTCAAAAGTTGTCTGTCATATCAATCCTGCAACAAACATTGTTAAAAATGTATGTATTTCGCACATTTCTTCCTCTTCTCTGCAACTGTGCACATGTGTGAGTTTGAGTGAGCGACAGGGAGAATGAGCAAGAGAGAAATGGGAGAAACCTACATTACTTTATTTATTTTATTTCACCTTTATTTAACCAGGTAGGCCAGTTGAGAACAAGTTCTCATTTACAACTGCAACCTGGCCAAGATAAAGCAAAGGAGTGCCGACACAAACAACACAGAGTTACACATGGGATAAACAAACGTACAGTCAATAACACAATAGAAAAATCTATATACAGTGTGTGCTAATGTAGTAAGATTAGGGAGGTAAGGCAATAAATAGGCCATAGTGGTGAAATAATTACAATTTAGCATTAACACTGGAGTGATAGATGAGCAGAAGATGAATGTGCAAGTAGAGATACTGGGGTGCAAAGGAGCAAATAAATAAATAACAAAATGGGGATGAGGTAGTTGGGTGGGCTATTTACAGATGGGCTGTGTACAGGTGCAATGATCGGTAAACTGCTCTGACAGCTGATGCTTAAGTCATTGCCGAAGTCAAGGATCGGTAGGATAGTCAGTTTCACAAGGGTATGTTTAGCGGCATGAGTGAATGAGGCTTTGTTGCGAAACACACACATTGAAATTATATGATGTTTTACCCTGATGCCTGTTTATTCATAAAAAGCAGAAGATGGTAAATAACATTCATTGCAATAGTTAGGCTATGCAAATGAATAGGAATAAATGTATTCTAATTGGTAACAAATATGAAGTGGGGGAAAGTCAGGATCCTAGTCAGGCTTTTGTTTGTCAAATCCAGATTAAATATAGGTCTTCATGTATCAAATCTAGAGGCGATTGTGGGCTAAATCAATGACAAACAGCTGAAATGTTCAGGCTTGATCATGATCTGTAATCAAAACAGGCTGGGGTGTTTTCGGTTCCGTTTAGTCTAAGGATATGCATAAGAACGCAACTGCACTGAAATGAATAGCCTGATTCAATGGGATTCTCCAGAATAATAAATGTTTTTTATCTGTTAAGCTGTTAGGTCTATGAATAGACCCATACCGATTCTAACTTTTTGGTGTTTTGCAGTAGGCATAGCTCTAAATCGCAGAGCATTTAATAAACCAACCACATTTTCCTGCGATGTTGAGTCTGAGCAAGACCTATAGGCTAGTAGACTATGCGGAAGTAATTGTGGAGTTAATCATTGTTATAGCCTAGATCGCTTTATATAATCTGGAACGTTGCTTTTCCTATGGCTAAGAAAACAAGTGGTAGCATATGCTTTTTGCCGGTCTCTATAACAAGGGTTGGGTCTATATCCTCACATACCCCCTCAATTCGAACCCTGCTTTTAACCATAAGACATCTCCACAGAAATGTATAGCCTAAGAATTGCATGGTGACAGTAATTGTGTCTATTAATCCGGTAAACTGGGGGGAAAAACGAGGTCAAATCATGACATCAGTGATTTGAAGGTCAGAGAAAGATTCTGAATTGGAATTCCGAGTTGGATGACCGTTCAAAATACAAAAAAATCCAAGTTTGAGTTTGAGTTCCCGGTTGTCTTGAACGCACCTTAGTCGGAAGTCAGAGATTGACGACTTCCAGGATGATTTGAATGCTCCACTAGAGACCTAGGTTACCTCTTGTTTCTGAATAGGGCTACCTACAACAAAGAAGCCCTTGTGTCTGTATTGATGTGAGAAATAAGCATATCTACACAGTAGTGATGGCTGGCTGCGATATCAACTAGCCTAATAAGTTTTGTATTGAGGTGATAGCCCTATTTTTGCTAAATCAACAAATGAAATTGATTAGATTACTCTAGCAGTGAAAAATATGTTTTGCAAAATCATGTACATGTAGATGTTTGTAAGCCGTTCATGGTAAGATCTTTAATAATAAACTAAACAGACACTTAAACTAACACGTGATGCGTAACACATGTAGACGTTTTTAAGGCATTAATGGTAAGATCATTCATAACAAACTTACACGCAAACTGACACGTGACGTGTCAGTGACACGCTACGCGACGTGAACAACCATGTCTACATGACGTGTATGTGTCACGTGACGTGAACGCATCGGGAGTCTTGACGCAAACTTCCCAGCTAGCACAGTGGATCTGGGCTGATTCCGCCTGAGAGTCGGGGCAGTCGGCTGAGAGTCAGACCCGGCCGACGTCATGTGGCCCGAGTATGGGCCGCCTTCAGCAGGATTACTTATGGTTAGGATGCGTGGATGGAGCTCGGGCCCATTCCGGTGTGAGTCATCTGGCCCAAATGTATATATTACTTGGGGCTCGGGCCGATTCCGGTGAGAGTTATCTGGCCCAAATGTATTACTTTGGGGCTCGGGCCGATTAGGGCTACTCTCTGGCAGATGATTACACGGGCTGCTTTATATAATTAACATTTCATTATTTATTTTTCCATATTTTCTCATTGTTTATGTGATCAAAAAATACAATGGACATTTAAATTAAATTCTTTAAGAGTCCTGTGTAGTATTTTGATACTTTGTGCAAGGAAATTGATAAGCATTAAAAACTTTGTGGATGGAGCCTCCCGAGTCCGCAGTGGTCTAAGACACTGCATCGCAGTACAAACTGTGTTGCTACAGATGCTGGTTCGAGTCCCGTGCCGGCCACGGCTGGGAGACCAATGAGGCGATGCACAATTCGCCCAGCGTAGTCTGAGTTAGGTGAGGGTTTGGCCGGCCGGGATGTCCTTGTCCCATCACGCTGTAGCGACTCCCGTGGCGGGCCAGGTGCATGCACGCTGACATGGTCAGCAGGTATATGGTGTTTCCTCCGACACAACATCTTTTTTTGTGGATGGGTATAATTTGTATGTATAAAATGTATAATACTAATATTTAAAATTACTAAATTGGGTAATTTTGTATACATTCATTTAAATTTGCATCGGGCCACTGTACTTGGGCTGATTCTGGGCAGTCATTGATTTTGATTCTGTCCCGATTCAATCAATTCCTGCCACCCGGAAGAGGGCCGCTTCTGGGCCAATTCCTCATTGCTAGCTGGGTTGTCTCCATTGACAGTCCATGTTAATTCATGGTGGTATTTTATGGCGCTAGGAAGACATTAGGTGACTTGAGAGGTATCAGTAGCTTCACGAGGCTTAATTCTGGCATGAATCACCCCCACACAGAATCCTACTAGAAAGGCTACATTTGTGTTCTAGAGGACTGGCATGAGCATGATACTGCCCATTTCTTCATGAACTTAGCCTATAAAAGGCCTATTTTGTTTCAATATAAAAGGTGATGTGTAGGAAATACAATATTTCAGTGATATTTCTGCTGTTTCCAGCCTTGTTAGATCCCTTGGTTTGATGCCCAGAAGCCTATGCCTAGGCTGATAAACCTATTATATGCCATGTTATAGCCCCTGGTATTACTAAAGACGTTGGTTATGTCATTATCCAAGCATGTGCATTATTCCAGAGAATGATTCACACAGGATTAATTTTTCCAAACTGCCCCCTGTAATTTTAAAAAAATTGAATGAACTTTTATGACGGAAGCCTGGAGATTTTTACTAGGCGTGAAGATATATCAAAGTCATGTCAAAACTATAATAGGCGACACTAATAACTCGTGCTTGGCTGCCAAATGTATAGGTGTCCCCATAATATTTAAATGATGTGTGATCATAATCATTATTTTAGCGATCCATGGTAGACGTCATTCCCCTAATAACAATGCCCCCAATACTGTTGATTTGAGCTGCTGAACCGTATTTCCACTTGACATGCGTTTATATGGATGAGAAGGTGAATTTGACATTCCTAAAAAGTTTAGCCGCGCTGCCCTGTTTTGCGATCTATTGCCAAGGACAGGCCTTGACCATCCGGTTCGGGGAGAGCTACCATCCGGTAGGTTTTCACTCCAATCCTAATCTAGCGCATCTGATTAAATAATTATTTTGATGATAAACTGAATCAGGTTAGTTATCCTGGGGTTGGCGCGAAAACCTACAGGAAGGTAGCTCTCCACCCTGACCTAGGACATAAACAGTCAGTGTTTCATTAAATAAGCAGGGTTGGGTAGGTTACTTTCTAAATGTAATCCGTTAGTTACTAGTTACCTGTCCAAAATTGAAATCAGTACTCAGAACTCAGTAACGTAATCTAATTGYATTCCATTACTTTTAGATTACTTTCCCCTTAATTAAGAGACATTAGAAGAAGACAAACATGTATGTTACCAATTGAACGACATCTATTGCAGGATAAATCAATGTTAAAGTTTACATAGCTGGCCATATATGGATGTTACATTTTACTTTATGGGTTGGTTATGTAGGCTTCTTCTAACCCATCGCTTTCTAATACATATAATATTATTAAATTATATCTGTACATTAAAAAACAAAAAGTCTATCAGAATTCCAGTCATTCCAATAAATGTTATACCCTTTGATTTTCAAGAATTGAACTTGGAAATATGGAAGTATAGATTAGCCAAATAGTTTTACCTGAGCATAACACAAAAACTAAGGACTTATTAGCCAGCCCTACTCTGTTGTTTATGATTTTGTTGTCATGGAGGACTGATTGGGCTCATTGATTCGAGTTGTTTTTTTCAGAGTTCCCAGTTGTCTTGAACTCACTGAAGTCTGAGATTTCACAGTTCCGAGTTTCCAGATATTTGAACGTGGCAGAAGTCATGCTGGATTGACAGCATGGCCAATGTTGAATGTTTATCCTTTTAAGCTTGGAAAAGAGACCCTTAAACCCAGATTTAAATCACACACCTACTCCACTGAATAGCAGGCTAGTGATTGATTTGCAATGAATGCTTGCAGTTAACCACTGATTCCTTACAAAACACTCATTGTTGAATTTGATTTCCAACTTGTTGTGTAATGTTTTTGTCCAATGAGCACCGTTTGGTTTTATCTATAATTTCTCTTCATATGACAAGGGTTGAAAAGGATTTGCCAGTAGATTGTCGACTTGATTCATGATGATGACTGCTTGACTAGCTAAGTTTTGAAAGTATGATGTTGACATGATCAGTCCAATCAAAACTACAGTAGATATAACGTGATTCGACATAGTTTTATCTGTGGCCAATGACCTTGAGCCTTCTTGGATGGGCACTTCTAATGTAACTCTATGGCAGCACCCAAGGGGCTTGAATTTAAGCTCTCCCGGTAGGTTTTGCGTTGACATAGTGTTCTGTCACTCATGGGGATACTGAGCCAATCAGTGCAACTAGAGATMATTAGCAACCCCTACGCTCTGTATTTTCCTCTGGCTGCCCCACCACCACAGAAAGAACTGAGATAGGCTGAAACACCTGTATTTTGGAGCTGCCTTAATCAAGAAAGCAAAATAGAGACCATGTTTGTATGCAGCTTTATTAAGTCAGTGATTTTATTTTTTACATTGTATGCAAACTGATGTGACACATATTAATGCAAAAATATCACGCAAAACAGGCAACAACAAAAAAATATAATAACATACAGTATCAGTCAAAAGTTTGGACACACCTACCCATTCCAGGGTTTTTCTTAATTTGTACTATTTTCTACATTTTGGAATAATAGTGAAGACATAAAAACTGTCAAATAACATACATGGAATCAAGTAGTAACCAAAAAAGTGTTAAACAAATCCAAATATATTTTATATTCTTCAAAATAGCAACCCTTTGACTTGATGACAGCTTTGCACACTCTTAGCATTCTCTCAACCAGCTTCATGAGGTAGTCACCTGGAATGCATTTCAATTAACAGGTGTGCCTTGTTAAAAGTTAATTTGTGGAATTTCTTTCCATCTTTATGTGTTTCAGCCAATCAGTTGTGTTGTGACAAGGTAGGGGTGGCATACAGAAGATAGCCCTATTTGGTAAAATACCAAGTCCATATTATGGCAAGAACAGCTCAAATTAGCAAAGAGAAACAGTCATTACTTTAAGACAAGAAGGTCAGTCAATGCGGAAAATTTCTTTGACAGTTTCTTCAAGTGCAGTCCCAAAAACCATCAAACGCTATGATGAAACTGGCTGTCATGAGGACCACCACAGGAAAGTAAGACCCAGAGTTACCTCTGCTGCAGAGGATAAGTTCATTAGGAGTTACCAGACTCAGAAATTGCAGGCCAAATAAATGCTTACTTACTTACTTAATTGTCCCCATGGGGAAATTTTATTGCAGTGTCATGTACACATTTAAAGTGGCGTTAAATACAAAACAGGATTGACAATACAACTTTCAATAACAGTCACGCACCAATAAATAAAATAAAATTTAAAAAAGAAGAAAAGACTAGCCTGCTGGCCTTACGGGGTCAATGGGAACATTTGCCCGAGCTATTTAAGAGGGATATCACACCTGGCACAAATGATTGTCTCGTTCTATTTTTCCTGCTGAGGGGTGCCCTATACCTGCGCCCAGAGGGGAGTAATTCAAAGTCCAGGTACAGGGGGTGACTTGGGTCTAAAATGATTTTGTGAGCCTTACGGAGGGCCCTGACCTTAAAAATCTCATCCAGGCCTGTCTGTTTGACTCCAAGTACCTTGCTTGCTGTGGTAATAATCCTTCTCAGCATGTTTCTCTGACTGACAGTGGCATTGCCAAACCAACAGACAATACAAAAAGTTAAAATACTCTCAATAAAGGATTTGTAAAACAGAGTCAATATAGTACAGTCTATATTAAAAGAACCCAACTTTTTTTTAAAGTACAGTCTCTGTTGGCTCTTTTTGTAGATCTGGTCTGTACATTTACTCCACTGAAGCTTACTGTCCAAAAAGACACCCAGATATTTATATTCCTCTACAATTTCTATATTCTGGCCTCTGAYAGATGTTGCAGAGGTAGGTGTTGTACGCTTCCTGAAGTCTATGCACATCTCTTTGGTCTTGTTAGTATTGAGGACCAAGTGTGATTCCTCACACCACTCTACAAAGTCATCTAGGACCGGGCCATGATGTTCCTCGTCATCATGCAACAGGCTGATCAAGGCAGTGTCATCAGCGAACTTAACGAGGTGTCTGTCAGTATGCGAACTAGTACAACTATTAGTGTACAAGATGTACAGAAGTATCTTCACAGAGTTAGTAACAGACACATCTCAACATCAACTGTTCAGAGGAGACTGTGTAAATCAGGCCTTCATGGTCGAATTGCTGCAAAGAAACCACTATTAAAGGACACCGATAAGAAGAAGATACTTGCTTGGGCCAAGAAACACAAGCAATGGACATTAGACCGGTGGAAATCTGTCCTTTGGTCTGATGAGTCCAAATGTGAGATTTTTGGTTCCAGCCGCCGTGTCTTTGTGAAACACAGAGTAGATGAACGGATGATCTCCGGAAGTGTGGTTCCCACCGTGAAGCATGCAGGAGGAGGTGTGATGGTGTGGGGGTGCTTTTCTGGTGACACTGTCAGTGATTTATTTAGAATTCAAGGTACACTTAACCAGCATGGCAACGACACCATTCTGCAGCAATACGCCATCCCATCTGGTTTGCGCTTAGTGGGACTAACATTTGTTTTTCAACAGGACAATGACCCAACACACCTCCAGGCTGTGTAAGGGCTATTTGACCAAGAAGGAGAGTGATGGAGTGCTGCATCAGATGACCTGGCCTCCACAATCCCCTGACCTCAATCCAATTGAGATGGTTTGGGATGAGTTGGACCGCAGAGTGAAGGAAAAGCAGCCAACAAGTGCTCAGCATATGTGGGAACTCCTTCATGACTGTTGGAAAAGCATTCCAGGTGAAGCTGGTTGAGAGAATACTACAATGTAGAAAATAGTACAAATAAAGAAAAACCCTTGAATGATTAGGTGTGACCAAACTTTTGACTGGTACTGTATATATAAATTGTTTTATTAAATGTTTTGCTAAATAGGTGGGCTCAAAACAGGTGGGGCTCTGCCGCACCTGCCCTGAATGACTAGTCGCCACTGACTGTCGACAGTCTGAAAAAAAAGCTAATAAGAAATACACATTAACCTTGGCTAGGCTACTGTAGGGTCGTAAGTAACCACAGCCACAAAGTTATAAAATACGCCCATTTATTAAATGTAGCTTATTAAAATTGTACTTTAACCTAACCACACTACTAACCTTATGCCTAATCCTAACCTTAAATTGTTTTCATACATTTTGACGATATAGCCAATTTTGACTTCGTGGGTGTGCTATCTAATGGAAACCTGTGGCAAGGCTGATACCTTGGATCGCAGTTGTCTTAAAGGGGCAGCGTCCTATTATTCTCAAAATTACATACTTCAGAAACAAAACTGAATGCAACTAATGCAATTTTTCAAAACATAGATGTATGGCTAAATTACATTAAACAGCTAATACATATCATAACCAAATATAGCCTATTAATAACTGCATATAGAGAGAAAGGATGCCAACGTAGAGCTTGACAGCTTGTAGTCCTAAAAAACGGAAATTAGTTACCTCTGGTTCGTTCAGAGGAAAGAATAGGTTTTGGCATTAACGCCGAAAGACAGGCTTAGGAGATCTTATACGTTTAATTCTATGAGATAATATCAGTCAGCAAATATGACCTTTAAGAATTGTAAATCTCAGTGGAGGCTGTTTAAAGGAGGATGGCTCATAATAATGGCTGGTAAGGTGCAAATCGAATGGCATCAAACACATAGAAACCATTTGTTTGATACCATTCCACTAATTCCACTCCATTTCCAGCCATTACAACGAGCCTGTCCTTCCCAATTAAGGTGCCCCCAACCTCCTGTGGTAAAGCCTTTAGTGTTTTATTTGATTACATAAATGCTTCAAAATTCACATAAGTGACCTTAGCTGATGAAGATGATCTCATAGATCAAAACGCATCAAATCTCCTAAGCTTGTGTTTACCACAGACCTTATTTTTAGGCTATTATCCAAAAACCCTACAAAAACTCCATTCATTTCCACATAGGCCTTGGCCAACAAGCCTTTGTGGATTTAGTATCTACAAAAAGACGCCATTACTATTGCTCTCTATAGGCCCTTCATGATCCCAATGCATTTAAAAACTACAACATGTCAAGTCTAGTAGAAATTGTGATTGGGACAGTGAGAAAAACAGTTAACATTGGACCCTGTCATAGCCTATGAATAGAACACAGAGTTTTACCTTACCAGGTCAAGAGAACAGGAAAAACTCCAGCCCCCTGAAAAGACGTATGAATTTTGCACAATCACTTTTGAACCTGTGGTGCCAACTCTGAGTCGGTTGCTTCAGCCTTACCACGCAAACGAGCGCATTGGTTACTCTTCTTAACATTGGGTTTTAAACCTAAACCTGACCTCAACCCTAACTTTAACCACACTACGAACCTTATGCCTAACCCTAAACTTAAATTAAGCCCAAAAAGCACATTTTTGTTTTCATAAATCTTTACCATTTTGCCAATTTGACTTTGTGGTTGTGGTAGCTAGTGGAAACCATTGGTATTGGTACTTATTTTTTCTCTGCTCCACCCACCCACTGTTTAGCCCAATGAAAAATCTCCAAATCAACCGTAACTATGGCGTTTCCAGGAAGTGATCCCCAACCGGAATTATTCCAACCGCCTCCCCAACATGACATGAGGGCCCATCGCACCATGCGTACTAGCAAGAACAAACCGGCTTGAGTAGAGCTACTACTCAACAACGTCAGGGCTGACGACAACTACTAAATAGCTGTCATTTGAGAGATAAAGTGCAGACAGAAAGGCGCTTTGGGGCAAGTACAGTTGCGTGTTTTTGAGTGGTCATTTTGGGGATTTGGTGTTTGGTCCATATGCATCATTATCTTTCTAATAACTTTGACATTATTCAGCAATACTTGAGCAGGTGGACTCTAGGGCCTGAGTAGGATTTTAAAGCCAGGACATTTTCCAACCGAGACAGACACATCACCCGGTTGCTGACTAGATCAATGTGACCAATATTATCGTCCTTGCAGTTGTGGAAATAGTTAGATTTAAAAAAAATGTTGCTATATTTGTCTTGAGCCTTACCACAAGTCGCCCGTGTTTACTCGTTATCGCAGTCCATCTTTTAATGCTGCTACTACTACTACCCTTCCAGGTCCAGAATAGACAACGGAAGAAATGGCGGACGACCCCAACGCAGCGGATAGGAACGTGGAGATATGGAAGATAAAGAAGTTGATCAAAAGTCTGGAAGCTGCTCGGGGGTACGTGTGGACATGACAAGTGCATGGGGTTGTCAGTGACTTGATTCGTCTCATTGAACCACTAAACAAGGGGCTAACTTAGTAGCTAACTAGCTACTACCTATGTAGAAGCTAGTACAAGGCCCATACAAATTAACGTTATCTAGCTAGTAAATGGCGTTAATAGTTATAGTATTTAGTTCAACGCATAACTAGCTAGTTAGCTAACCAACTAGATAACTTGGCGTTGATCTACGTTACGTAACGTTAGCTAGCTTGCTATTAGTTGTGTAACTAGAATGACTTCTTTACCTTCAGCTACCAAGCTGGCAATGCGTACTAGGGGTATCTGACATTCACAGTTCGCTAGCTGATAATACAATCTGAATCTACACTTTGTTTTGATTTTAACAATGTCATAGCTGATGGCCAACGCTATCTAGCTAGTCTTTACATTAAAAAAATTTGTGACAGTGGGCAATTTTGCTGCTTTAAAGTAAAATGTGATGTAATTTCAGGCAGGTTTTTGCTGACCAAGTCTTTACCAGTCAGTGTCACATAAATAGCCCTTTATTAGCTGGCAATAGACCTGTCACCCAGCCAGAGTAGCTGACAATGTAGTTTAATTTAGAGCAAAGGGTCAAGCAATTCCTAAGCATAACTTTGACCTGCTTGACCCTGCATCCAACTCGGGAACTTCGCTTAGCTAAATTCCACACCTGACCTGTGCATGAGCACTCTTTCGCCCTGGGTGGTTATCTATATAGTCCAGTGGGTCAAATTGTTTAATGAACTCAGTCAGTGTACAGAATAAGGTGACCTTCACCCCCTTGACTAGGAACAGCAACAAGTTTGTATTGTCAACATGGTGGGCAAAACAAAAATGTGGAAGTATGAAGACTGGGAAGGTCACGCTCCCATTAGGCCTGTAGTAATGTCCTCATCTGAACCTGCCATAAGAACTCGCCTTAGAGCGGTCGGGTTTGATGCTATAGTTGAATAAAAAGGACATGCCTGGCTTGCTTGGAAAAACAGGCTATATCTACATCTAGGGCAGGTTAAGCAAGTCATGACCTGTGGTTTCTGTATAGCCCAGTGGGTCAAGTTGTTTAATGAGTTTACTCAGTGCACAAACTACTGTGACCTTCACCCTCTTGACTAGGTACAGCAACAAGTTTGTAATGTCAACATGGTGGTCAAAACCCCAAAAACGTGGAAATACTACTTGGGCAAGGTCACACTCTCACTATAAAAACGTCCGTATCTTTTTACAATCAGGGCCAAGTCTTAATGCTATGTATGTTTTTGTAGGTATGTGTTAGTGCTTTAATACAGTACTAACAAGTAATTGTTCAAATATCGGTCATGCAAAAAATCTCTGGTTGGTAATTAAGTCAGTCTGGACGCGCACACGCGTGCATGTCTGTACATACGCGTGCATGTCTGTACATACGCGTGCATGTCTGTACATACGCGTGCATGTCTGTACATACGCGTGCATGTCTGTACATACGCGTGCATGTCTGTACATACGCGTGCATGTCTGTACATACGCGTGGGAGATATGACGAGGAGGAAATCGCTGCTGGGCTTAGATATGTTCCCTGCAAGCTTGATCTGATTGATGTTAATTATCTTGTGTTGAGTTCACCTTGTGTAGAACTACCTGATTTTAAAAGCATTTGCAGAAACCTAATATATTAAAACTGCTCACATTCTTGTGTTGAGAACATTTGTAAGCCTGTAAAAAAAAAAAAAAAAAATTATGTAGATGCTAGCCATGGTGTGACCTTCACCTACTTTAGTAATTTCCTCAACTGAAAACCGGTCTTAAGAACTTGCTTTAGAGCAGTCCGTTTGATGCTATACTTGTATGAAAAGGACATGCTTTGCTAAACAGGACTCTACATGAAAGGCAGGTTAAGCAAGACAACCTGTGGTTCCTTTTTGAAAATATATTTATATTGTTTTTGTGTGTACTTTTTTGTGAAATCCAATTGGTAGTTAGTCTTTTCCCATCGCTGCAACTCCCGAACGAACTCGGGAGAGGCGAAGGTAGAGAGCCATGCGTCCTCCGAAACACGACTCTGCCAAGCCGCACTGATTCTTGACTCCGTGCTCGCTTAACCCGGAAGCCAGCCACACCAATGTGTTCAACCGTACAACAGGCGACCGTGTCAGCATGCATGCTAGAGCTCGATGGGACAAGGACATCCCGGCCAGCCAAACCCTCCCCTAACCCGGACAGCGCTGGGCCAATTGTGCGCCGCCTCATGGGTCTACTGGTCGCGGCCGGCTGTAACACAGCCCGGGGTCGAACTCTAATCTGTAGTGACGCCTCAAGCACTACAAATCAGTGCGTTAGACCGCTGCGCCACTCGGGAGACCCATGTTCCCTGTTTATACAAAGTTGTAAAATTTCAATAAATGGCTTGCAGACATAATTTTGCCTGAGTTGCTTTGCAGCTTATTTTACAACTCAAAGGAAGTGTTAGAATATGCCTTGTTTTTAAAAGTGGGTTTAATGCAATTGATCTCCTCTCAGGAATGGCACGAGTATGATATCCCTGATCATCCCGCCAAAGGACCAGATCTCCAGAGTGGCCAAGATGTTGGCTGATGAGTTTGGCACTGCATCCAACATTAAAAGCAGAGTCAACAGGCTCTCTGTGCTTGGAGCCATCACCTCTGTACAGCAGAGACTCAAACTCTACCATAAAGGTGTGTGAAGTCAGGTTGTAACTACTATCTCTCCTGTACGAAGTAATTTGGGGTGGTCCTGGCTGGTTTATGGCCATTTCTCCATTCATTCTAGTGGTCTAGAATACAAGCATTTCGCTACACCCGCAATAACATCTGCTAAACACGTGTATGTGACCAATACATTTGATTTCATCTCTGAGCTCCAACTTATTTTTTTTACCCTGCAGTGCCTCCCAACGGCTTGGTTGTGTACTGTGGCACCATTGTGACTGATGAGGGCAAAGAGAAAAAAGTCAATATCGACTTTGAGCCTTTTAAACCCATCAACACTTCTCTGTATCTCTGCGACAACAAGTTCCACACAGAGGTAAGATTGTTCAACACCCCTCTGTCCATTATTTTCCCACCTCACTATATATTTCTCATTGGCCTATTTGACTGGGAAATACGGAGTATTGCATTTGGATTGCATTGCACTATCGAAACAACACTTCTGACGGTATCAAGATTGTGTTGCTTGTTTTGGTGAAGAAACTTGGCTTTGTGTGTGTGTAGCGTGAAGTTAGGTATAGCCAAAACAGTCAAAATATTGACCACCTTTCTAATTAGATTTAAAAAATGATATTACATGCATCTTCCGTCTCTCTCCCAGGCTCTTACAGCATTGCTCTCAGATGACAGCAAGTTTGGTTTCATTGTGATTGATGGAAGTGGCGCCCTCTTCGGAACCCTACAGGGCAACACCAGGGAGGTGCTGCATAAGTTCACAGTGGACCTACCCAAGAAGCACGGTAAAAGCCCTACATTCACATACACTCATGAACACAATTACAGCCTGTCCCCACACAACCATGTATAACAAACAGTTTTCTTTCAGGCAGAGGAGGACAGTCTGCCTTGCGTTTTGCTCGTTTGAGGATGGAAAAGAGACATAACTATGTGCGGAAGGTGGCAGAGACGGCAGCCACGCTTTTTTTGTGYAACGACAAGGTCAATGTAGCAGGCATGGTCTTAGCTGGTTCAGCTGACTTCAAGACGGAGCTCAGCCAGTCAGACATGTTTGACCCGGTCAGTAACTCCAGACCCACCATTCCAGGTCTTTCTGGTGCCATTGTCAGCATTGCCATTGTAGCATTTATATGGCTGATATGTGATCTGTTTGTTGACTGATGAATGTCTGACTTGTGTCCATTCAGAGGCTTCAAGCAAAGATCCTGAAGCTGGTTGATATATCATATGGTGGGGAGAATGGGTTCAACCAGGCCATTGAACTGTCCGCAGAAGTGCTTACCAATGTCAAATTCATCCAGGAGAAGAAACTAATAGGTACTTGTATTCAATACAGCTGATCTGTTGTTAATTTGCATGAATGTCTACTCTGATATCTGTCATGAGTGCTTGAGTGTCTCTCTGGCATAGACATGATCCATCCTGTTGTCATATTGATAATATAGAGGACCTTTTCTCCCAGGACGATACTTTGATGAGATCAGCCAGGATACGGGGAAGTACTGCTTTGGGGTGGAAGACACACTGAAAGCCATGGAAATGGGTGCTGTTGAGATCCTGATTGTTTATGAGAACCTGGATACCATGAGATACATCCTACGTTGCCACGGAGCAGAGGGACTTGCTATGGCGGAGAAGGGTACCGGTATGTAAATGTGCTCGACACGCACTACAAAATGCATCCAGTTGAGGGATTCTTGTCTTAACATGTTTTTATTTCTTGCCCCTTTCTGTTCTGTTCAACCCCTTCTACTGATCCAGATGAGAAGACGTTGTATTTGACGCCAGAGCAGGAGAAAGACAAGTCTCACTTCACAGACAAAGAGGTCAGTGAGGAGTCATTCTCTTTCCATAACCAACACAAGTGTATGAAGGAATTTTTGTTGTGGTCCCAGATTTTCTAGAGGACCTTGTAAAATGTGATGTAAGCAAAATTGAAAAGAAATTACATCTACTTCCTGTGTTCGCATCCACCACTTTTACATGGAGAATTCTCATCACAAAAGGATCTCCAATTTTTCCTGTTCAACTTTTTGATTGTGGGTTTATTTCTACAGACTGGTCAGGACCATGAGCTGATCGAGAGCTTGCCATTACTTGAATGGTTTGCCAACAGCTATAAGAAGTTTGGAGCCTGTCTGGAGATTGTCACTGACAAGAGCCAAGAAGGATCCCAGTTTGTCAAAGGCTTTGGTGGAATTGGTGGTAAGGGTTTAAGTATACATTCATAACTAAATGCTTTTACTATTTTGGGTGGGTTTATTCTCTGTTCATGCAAATGAATAAAAATGTCAGTGTAGATTGGCAGTGTAATGCACCTCTGCAGAGCAATTATACTGAACAAAAATATAAATGCAACCGTTTCAAAGATTTTACTGAGTTACAGTTCATATAAGGAAATCAGTCAATTTAAATGAATACATTAGGCCCTAATCATGGATTTCACATGACTGGTAATACAGATACCTTAAAAATGGGCCTCTCAAAATGCAATTGTTTTTGTTGTCTGTAGCTTATGCTTGCCCATACCATAACCCCACCATGGGGCACTCTGTTTACAATGTTGACATCAGCAAATCACTCGCCCACACGATACCATACACGTGGACTGCGGTTGTGAGGCCTGTTGGACGTACTGCCAAATTCTCTAAAACTACGGAGGTGGCTTATGGTAAAGAAATGAACATTCAATTCTCTGGCAACCGTTCCGGTGGACATTCCTGCATTCCGCATGCCAATTGTACGCTCCCTCAACTTGAGACATCTGGCATTGTGTTGTGGAACAAAACTGCACATTTTAGTGGCCTTTTATTGTCCCTAGCACAAGGTGCATCTGTGTATTGATCATGCTGTTTAATCAGCTTCTTGATATGCCACACCTGTCAGGTGGCTGGATTATTTTGGCAAAGAAGAAATTATCACTAACAGGGGTGTAAACAAATTTGTGCACAACATTAGAGAGAAATAAGCTTTTTGTGCGTATGGATTTCTGGGATCTTTTATTTTAGCTCAATAAACAAGGGACTTTACATGTTTGTTTATTTTTATTGTAAGACTGACTATTCCTTTTTAATTAAATTTTTACAGGGATCTTGCGGTACAGGGTGGATTTCCAGGCCATAGAGTACCAAGGAGAAGACGATGAGTTATTTGATTTGGATGACTACTAGGTAGTTGAGACTGACGCGAGGGGAAAAAATTATTCATCAATTGGAAGGCTTTCCCTGATTTGACCGAGACTGGTGGAGGGAAAGCAAGTCGTCAGGAGAGAGACCTAGACCTTCAAACAAAAGAGATAGACGTGATACCGTATATCAATGGATCCCTGACTTGAAGCAGTGACTCCATCTCCTGTTTGGAGGGAGCTTATCTTGGTTTGTTTCTCTCCACTTAATGACGGATTCAAAGTGACTGACAGCAAGGCCATGCTCCTCCTGCCTGCTTGGCCTGCTCTAGGCCACACTGATAGAAACCTGTTTTTCTCATCACTCCCTACTTTCTTCTTACCAACTCAATTTCCTTATCTATCTTTTTGTCTTTTTTTTACTGGTACTTGCTGCTGTTGTGTTTTATGAGATTCTGATTATTTAGTTTTCCTTTTTTAAATAAAATGTATGTAGTGGGCAGGGGGAAAAAAATATTCAATTGGAACTGCTTGACTTCCATATCCTGCCTCCTATCTTTAATTCAGTACCTGCTTTGTTTTGTCCCATTTTCCCCTCTGGTAATTGATCCACTGTTACAGGTGCTGTACTCTGAGCCTATACTGTTCTCTTGTACCTGTTTTCATTTCGAGGACCTGTGTCCTTTATTACTCATACAGACTTCCCAGAGCTGAGATTTAGAGTTGTACAGCTACATCGTCTGTTTTTATATTGCCTTGTACACTACACACCCTCACCAATCTGTCTCATTCAGTATAATGAACCATGCCCTCAGTGCTGTGCACCATGCATACTTTCATGTTCCCCAGAGGCATCTGTGTCCAATGTTAACTGTGATTGATTGTCTGAATTGCACAGTGACAGAAACTGACCAATCTGAGAGCTAGTGTGGTTGTTGTCAGGCAGTGTTGTGTGTGTGTGTGTGGCTTGACTTCCAGGCATATTACTGGTATGAGTAATCCTCTAGTACTATCGACATAAATTGAAACCTGTCCAGTTTTATTATTTTGAGTATGATTGTACTGGATGTGAACTGTACTGGCTCTAATTGTCTGAGTTTTGTTGATTGGCTATCCTAATTTGAATGTGGATACTGCCAATACAAAAGTTGAGTGCAGCCCCTCTTACCCCCCCCCCCCCCAAGAACATCTGAACACTGTCTCTCATCTTTCCCCTACTGTTGCATACTGTTGGGTTGGAAGACTCCTGCCTAGCTCTGTTTCTTCCTACCAAAAAAAGTTAAGTCACAGAACATTTTGGTCAGAGGCACTGGATGTTTATTTGGGGGTCTTTGTGGCTTGCATGGTCTAAAAAAAGAAATTGTCAGCCTGAATGTGAGCTATATAAAAAGAGAAAAAAAAGCTTTAAGTACTTTGACTATTGTCTGAATCTGGCACGTAAGAATGGTGTGTTGTGATGGTTCTCCATAGTTCCTTTTGGGGCACAGTGAGCAGTTTTATCTAGTTATGAATGTGATGTCTACTTTGCAACATCAAGCCCATATTATGACATTTTCTAGATTTCATCTATTCATCTGTCACCATTTTGTATGAGATGTATTAAATGTCCTCATTGTTTGCAAGTCTGGTGTCAAGACTTTTGGTTGTCCCAGTGGATGTCCTATATTTTCAGAAAATTAAGATTGTGGGAGCTATTTCTGTATATTACCTCTTTTTTTTAACCTTTATTTTAGACAAGTCAGTTAAGAACAAATTCTTACAATGACTGCTTACCCTGGACAAACCCTAACCCAGATGACGCTGGGCCAATTGTCCGCTGCCTTATGCGACTCCCAATCATGGCCAGTTGTGATACAACCTGGAATCGAACCAGGGTCTATATTTTTTTCCCACCTTTATTTAACCAGGTAGGCCAGTTGAACAATTCTCGTTTACAACTGTGACCTGGCCAAGATAAAGCAAAGCAGTGCGACACAAATAACACAGTTACACATGGAATAAACAAACATACAGTCAATAACACTATATACAGTGTGTGCAAATGAGGTAAGATAAGGGAGGTAAGGCAATAAATAGGCCATAGTGGAGAAATAATGACAATTTGGCAATTAAACACTGGAGTGATAGATGTGCAGAAGATGAATGTGCAAGTAGAGATAATGGGATGCAAAGGAGCAAAAAAAAACTGTATGGGGATGAGGTAGTTGGATTGGCTATTTACAGATGGGTTATGTACAGGTGCAGTGATCTGTGAGCTGCTCTGACAGCTGGTGCTTAAAGTTAGTGACGGAGATATGAGTCTCCAGCGTCAGTGATTTTTGCAATTCGTTCCAGGAGGAATTGGCTTTGGGGGTGACCAGTGACACTTATTGGAGCGTGTGCTATGGGTGGGTGCTGCTATGGTGACCAGTGAGCTGAGAGAAGGTGGGGCTTTACTTAGCAAAGACTTAGATGACCTGGAGCCAGTGGGTTTGGCGATGAATATGAAGCGAGGGCCAGCCAACGAGAGCATACAAGTCGCAGTGGTGGGTAGTATATGGGGCTTTGGTGACAAAACGGATAGCACTGTGATAGACTGCATCCAATTTGCTGAGTAGAGTGTTGGATGCTATTTTGTAAATTACATCGCCGAAGTCAAGGATCGGTAGGATAGTTTTACGAGGGTATGTTTGGCAGCATGAGTGAAGGATGCTTTGTTGCGAAATAGGAAGTCGATTCTAGATTTAATTTTGGATTGGAGATGCTTAATGTTAGTCTGGAAGGAGAGTTTACAATCTAACCAGACACCTAGGTATTTGTAGTTGTCCACATTATTCTAAGTCAGAACTGTCCAGAGTAGTGATGCTGGTCGGGCGGGCAGGTGCGGGCAGCGATCGGTTAAAGAGCATGCATTACGTTTTTACTTGCATTTAGGAGCCGTTGGAGGCCACGGAATGAGTATTGTATGGCATTGAAGCTTGTCTGGAGGTTATTTAACACAGTGTCCAAAATAATGGCCAGAAGTATACAGAATGGTGTCGTCTGCGTAGAGGTGGATCAGAGAATCATCAGCAGCAAGAGCGACATTATTGATGTATACAGAGAAAAGAGTCGGCCTGAGAATTGAACCCTGTGGCACCTCCATAAAGAGACTGCCAGAGGTCCGGACAACAGGCCCTCCGATTTGACACACTGAACTCTATTTGAGAAGTAGTTGGTGAAGCAGGCGAGGTAGTCATTTGAGAAACCAAGGCTGTCGAGTCTGCCGATAAGAATGTGGTGATTGACAGAGTCGAAAGCCTTGGCCAGGTCGATGAATACAGCTGCACAGTATTGTCTCTTATCGATGGCGGTTATGATATCGTTTAGGACATTGAGCGTGGCTGAGGTGCACCCATGACCAGCTCGGAAACCAGATTGCATAGCGGAGAAGGTACGGTGGGATTCGAAATGGTCGGTGATCTGTTTGTTAACTTGGCTTTCGAAATCCTTAGAAAGGCAGGGTAGGATGGATATAGGTCTGTAACAGTTCGGGTCTAGATTGTCTCCCCCTTTGAAGAGGGGGATGACCGCAGCAGTTTCCCCTTTGGGGATCTCAGATGATACGAAAGAGAGGTTGAACAGGCTAGTAATAGGGGTTGCAACAATTGTGGCGGATAATTTTAGAAAGAGAGGGTCCAGATTGTCTAGCCCGGCTGATTTGTAGGGGTCCAGATTTTGCAGCTCTTTCAGAACATTGGCCAAATTGAGTAGTGACACCTCTAGCCCTTTCTTGTGTTTACTTCAGGGGTGTGCTGTTTAATTCAGAGCTTATTCAGTACACACCAAGTAAATATTGCCTTTTGCATTGTTTTCAATAGAAATTGTTCAGTGTATTGGTACATCACTGATCTTTGAATAAAACACTATTCTCTTCACTGCTAAAAGGGAAATGTGTTATATTAATCAATGTCCAGCCCTTGCCAACATAATAATTGGTAAGTAGAATGCATCATTATACTACTATAGCTATAAAGAGTTAAGCCAATTTGTATTTATTTAATGATCAATCATCTCCCCAATCCCAGACACAGTATAGATTCGCTACTCTTTTCATCATGAAGGATTGTTGTAACTAGTCTTTTCGAAGTGGAAGTCATTTATAGATCACACAATCTGCGCAGCACCATGCTCAGGTAGACCCTCGAACAAGCACACAACATCTATGGCTTAGCAGCAGAAAAGAGCCAACCACGAAATAGCACATGACAACAACACCTTCATTATAATGTTTCGACCAACCAAGTGCATCTATGCTTGAGTGAACCCCTCCCCAATCCTGTCTTCTGTGACGTCATATCAGCTGCAGGCCGACGCAGGGCTGGGTTTCCATTTTTCGCAGCGAGTGAGTTTCGGGGAACAAGAATATGGAGCCGGAGATGGAGGACAAAACGTTGGAGCAGATGGTGAGTTTTGAATCGGATTACTCGCTGCCTCATATTGATGTGAACGTGTGTCGGAGGACGTAATATGGTAGTATCACCCGAGAGCGGTTTCGATCGAAAGGATTTGGAACCGACCGGAGGGTCGAGATGACAGACAAAATAGATGCTAACTAGCGTTAGCTAGTAGTTACCTAGGCTAGCGAGCAGAGGTAGGGCCCAATGTCCGTGATCTAACATTAACCAGTGGCTTATGATTAATTATTCTAGTTAACAGCATAATGTTTTTGGGAATGACTAGGAACCGAGTGATTATCATCCGAATGGTAATTTAAAGGTCGACATGACGAAGATTGAGTCGGCAAGTAATAATAGAGAGGGCCGTGAAGTGGCCCCGTCAGATGCTAGCTAGTTACAGTTAACCAGTTTAACTCGTTATGTAGGAAAGTAAACTAGGCGATTGGATCTCACGGAGTCTCCGCTGCGCCATTTGTCTGGCTCAAACAAGTTAACGTTAACCACAGCACAAGTTATCAGATCAAACCTAAAGTTAGGCTTCAGATTAATGTACCGGTTATTGAGCACCTAACTAACGACTTGTCTCGTTAGGTAAGATAGCTACTCAGAAATGTATTACTTGCTAATCTTAGCTTAAACAGACACTGTCCACCCGAGCACTGGAGTTCAGTATCTGGCATTGTGAATAAGTGGCATTTTAAAGCTGCGCAGAAGGAAGTAACGTTGGTTAACTACCAGTAAAGCGAACGTCAATTAACTAAGTCACTACTACGTTATGTTGAAGCAAACGGACGGAGTTACAGCTACATTTTACGAGTAGGTAGGTAGCAAGTCCGTATGACAATCTTATCAGGCAAAAATTAGCAAGGCTAACTGGGTTTGTTATTCAGAATGATACAAAGGGTTATTTGGATCGTGGATGTTGCTTGTGGGACAACTTCCGCCGCCATACCAGCCGATGACGTGGTATGTCCACTTTCCCGCAGGAAATTCATAATCTTCACCGGAAAAAAGCGTCTACACAATATTTTTTCCATACTACTATTTGGTTTGCAACAGTTGGGTTTGTCTCAACCTACCTGTTTATCACTACGACCTGTACAACAATGTATCATTTTACATACGTGTTCTCTCCCACTGCAGTAGGCAAGCTAGCCCAAGAATGAAGGTGAAACTAATAATTCGAAGGGCCTGGACACCAGTATCTCAATACTATTTAGTATAGTGATACTATTTAGTATCGCTCCAACAAAGCGGATGTGGATTTAACTTCTTTAGGAAACAGCCCTATGTTGTAATCTAGGCTGCAGTCCATGCACTTAAAAGACACCCTATCCCCCCAGCCCTCAAATTAAGTGGAGACTTCTGATGACGTCTGACGAGTATACACTTGCAGAGGGAGGAAGGAATGATAAAAAAAATGTATTAACAAATATCAACAGATAAAATGAATACTCACATGCAAACAAGCATACATACAACATATTTACATTGCCAGGAATCATAAACAAACAAATCATATTCATTAATAATACAATAAGTTTTTACTTGCCTTTTTGTTTKTCATTTTAGTTAAAGTAGTGCCATATTGTTTAAATGAATTTATATAGTGAAAAAAGTTAGGTTTTGAATTGGACCATTTGCATTTATGAATATAAAATTTACCTAATATTATTAGCAGTTCAGTTAAATATACTACATCTTTATCAATGTCAGAATTTCTGAAATAATCATATCAAAACCATTAACTTGTACAACCAGTCCTATTAAAAAATAAAAATTCTATGTCAATCCATAAAAATCTACAATGAATACAGGCAAAAAAACAAATGCAAAATTGTATCCTTCTCCATTCCACAGAAATCACATTTATAGTCAATATTCAGCTTGAATCTTTCCAAAACATGTTTCACAGGATAAATTCTATGTATCAATTTAAATGAAACTTCTTTTACCTTGTTACTGATACAATATTTGTTAGCAATTTTCCATGCTTTCCCCAATTGTATATCACCATAGATATTTGACCAAAATAATCTTGCTGAGGGAATTGTAGTATCACAAACAATATTCCTAATCTGTATATTACTACATTTATCTTTGATGTTAATATTGCCAATTCATTTATTTTTATGTAAATCTATGTTACTTACATCAACCACAGAGGAATTCAAAAATATACAACCCCCCCCTGGGAATCGCATCAAAAGCAATTGCATATTTTTTCAGGGGTTTTGGAATTTTAAACTTATCAAGAAATTCCCCATATGAGAGTGGATATTCATCCTCATTCAGTAACTGACCAACCAAAATAATTTTTTCTCAAACCAGTTATGGAAAAAAATACTTACTTTTAAATCGTATATCTCTGTTGTTTCATAGAAAGTATCTGTGAGGGAGAAAATTGTGTTTATCTGCTAACATCCAAGCTAAAATTGCCTGCTTATGGAATTTGGTCAATTTTACTGGGATTTTATCAACATCAAAATGACATTGAAGCAAAAATTCTAAGCCACCAACAGAGTCAAATAAATACTTAGGGAAGACATTCCAAATACTGTTCTGGTTCTTAATATACTTCAGAATCCAATTTATTTTAAAAGTATTATTTAGAGTATTGAAATCTAAAACCTCAAGACCTTGTTCTTGGGTATTAGTGATAATATATTTTTGTAGATAGTGAGGTTTGTTCCTCCAAATAAAATTATAAAGAATCTTATCTAAGTCCTTTACAATTTTAGGGGATAATTCAAGTGATAACGAGACATAAACCGATCTGGATAACCCTTCAGCTTTAGACAATAAAAACCGACCGTATAACGAAACATCTCTCAGTAACCAGAGGTTCAATTTCTTTTTAGTTTTTTTCAATGGGGTTAAAGTTTAATTCACTCCTTTGTTTTTCATCCTTGCATGTAACAATTCCAAGATAAGTAACCTTATCTTTAATTGGGATACCATATACTACCTGTAAAACACAATCCTTCAGTGGAAATAAGACTTATTGATATTAATTTTCAAACCCGAAACTAAGGAAAAGTCTTCAATACAGGAAACTGCTTTAGAAACCTCATTCCTGTCTCAAAATATGGTGGTATCATCAGCCAGTTGATATAGTTTAAATTCATTGGCAAGTGCTGAAACGCCTTGAAAATTCCCTTTCTTGATATGAAGAGCCATAATTTGAGTAACCAATACAAATTGACTAATTGGGCAGCCCTGCCTAATACCACGCCCAATATTACATATTTTGGATGTCCCGTGAGCTAATTTTACAGAGCTAGTACAATGACAAAATAAAGTTTGGACTGCTTTCAAAAAAAAGTCACCAAACCCCCAAAAATCGTATTGCTTTGAACATAAACTCATGTTCTACAGTGTAAAAAGCGTTATAAAAATCAACAAACATAAGAAAACTATCATCAAGGATGAGGTCATTTTAGTCAATCATATCTAAGATCAACCTGATGTTATTACTAATGTGTCAACCACGCATAAAACCAGATTGTTCTTCATCAATTATGATGCAAGCCTTGTTTCAACCTATTAGCAAATACAAGGGCAAATCGTTTCCCATTATTCAACTAATGGGTCTCCAGTTGTCTATATAAAGACAATCCTTATTAGGTTTGGGAATCAAAGTAATTACACCTTGCTTTAAGGAAGCCGGTAACTCCCTTTTTTCTATTGATTCTTGGAACATAGCAAGAATGAAAGGGATCAATTTATCATTGAATGCTTTATAAAACGTGCTTATTAAACCATTTCCAGGGGACCTATTGTCCTTAAGGCTTTTAATACAGTCTCATCTCAATTTCAGATAACTCTTCACAAAAATCCCTGAAATCATTATCTATCTTAGCAATGTTCACTATATTGTCTAAGAAAATATCCGTATTGGAAGTTGACTGGGCTGATGTATCCAGATTCTGATAAAACTGGGCAACATGCTGAGAGCTTTCTTTTGGATTTTCATTGGGAGTATTATTGATCAGTAATTTACATATGGAAGTCTTTTTGTCTGCCCTTTTTTCTAAATTAAATAAATATTTTTTATTTTTCTCTTCCATCCAATTTTGTCTTTGTCTTACAAACGCTCCCCGGGCCTTTTCCTTGTAGATACAGTCTAACTGCATTTGCAATGATGATAGCTCCAGTAATTCCTGATTAGTTCAGTTTTTTTAGTATAATCCATTATTCCCTTTTATGATGTCATATTCTCTCTCGGCACAAGCAATTTCTTTCCCCATTAAAATAGCCAAAAGCCTTATATCAAATTTCATTAGCCCACAGTAACTTCTAAACGTATTCATAACACAGGCACAATTCCAGTATTTATCAGGAATTCCTGCTACATCCTTCTTAAATACTTAATTCTCTAGAAGTCTTATTCATTTTCCAGTAACCTTTACAAACTTTTTTTGTTTACAAACCATGCATCTTTATTGAGATCCTTTTGTGGTCTTTTAAAATCGATGGTTCAATTGAGTCTGTATCAACCTTGTCAGCCAAATCTTCAGATATCAGCCAGAAATAAATACGGAATCTTTGGTACTCCATGTAAACATCATCTTATCTGGGTTCTTAGATCTACAAATATCTAGAACACCTAACCGTAGACGTATATTCCTTGTCTCACAAACAGAATTGCTATCCTTAGGAGGCCATCTATCTAGATTATCATGTAATACTGTATTAAAATCTCCACCCTTTTACTTTGGCCAATGGAAATTTCTCTAAATAAAATAGTTACTTGACTTGTTATTGGTAGCATAAATATTTACAACAATGAATTGAATGTGGTTGACACCAATAATATAATCCATCTCATTATCTGCTTCATGACTCAATATATCACCCTTAAAGTTGCTTTTTAAAATAGCGACACCTGCAGACCGATTAGTACCAAATATCATTCCTCCATTGACACTTCCAAAACACAGTATCTGTGGAACAGGCATGAGTTTCTTGAATGAAATACAAGTCGGCACTCGTACCCTTACAATACAAAAATAAAAATGTCCTTTTCCAAATATTATGGATTCCCCTGGCATTAATAGAAAAAACAGAAATGGACATTTACTATTACAGTGACTATATGAAGAATATTAAACTTGTATAGGTTCACATGAAGCGGGTTCTCACAAAGAAAAGTTCTTACTAGTTGCAAATAAAAACAGTCCTTTGCACTACGCAAGTGGTTGACCTACATTTTATATATATATATATATATATATATACACATACATGCAGTTGAAGTCGGAAGTTTACATACACCTTAGCCAAATACATTTAAACTCAGTTTTTCACAATTCCTGACATTTAATCCTAGTAAAAATGTCCTGTCTTAGGTCAGTTAGGATCACCACTTTATTTTAAGAATGTGAAATGTCAGAATAATAGTTAAGAGAATGATTTATTTCAGCTTTTATTTCTTTCATCACATTCCCAATGGGTCAGAAGTGTGCATACACTCAATTCGTATTTGATAGAATTGCCTTTTAAATTGTTTTACTTGGGTCAAATGTTTCAGGTAGCCTTACACAAGCTTCCCACAATAAGTTGGGTGAATTTTGGCCCATTCCTCCTGACAGAGCTGGTGTAACTGAGTCAGGTTTGTAGGCCGCCTTGCTTGCACTCGCTTTTTCAATTCTGCCCACAAATTTTAAATGGGATTGAGGTCAGGGTTTTGTGATGGACACTCCAATACCTTGACTGTGTTGTCCTTAAGCCATTTTGCCACAACTTTGGAAGTATGCTTGGGGTCATTGTCCATTTGCAAGGCCCATTTGTGACCAAGCTTTAACTTCTTGACTGATGTCTTAATGTTGCTTCAATATATCCACATAATTTTCCCCCTCATGATGCCATCTATTTTGTGAAGTGCACCAGTCCCTCATGCAGCAAAGCACCCCCACAACATGATGCTGCCATCCCCGTGCTTCACGGTTGGGATTGTGTTCTTCGGCTTGCAAGCCTCCCCCTTTTTCCTCCAAACATAACGATGGTCATTATGGCCAAACAGTTCTATTTTAGTTTCATCAGACCAGAGGACATTTCTCCAAAAAGTATGATCTTTGTCCCCATGTGCAGTTGCAAACCGTAGTTTGGCTTTTTTATGGCAATTTTGGAGCAGTGGCTTCTTCCTTGTTGAGCTGCCTTTCAGGTTATGTCGATATAGAACTAATTTTACTGTGGATATAGATACTTTTGTACCTGTTTCCTCCAGCATCTTCACAAGGTCCTTTGCTGCTGTTCTGGGATTGATTTGCACTTTTCACACAAAAGTACGTTCATCTTTTGGAGACAGAACGCGTCTCCTTCCTGAGCAGTATGACGGCTGCGTTGTCTCATGGTGTTTATACTTGTGTACTATTGTTTGTACAGATGAACCTTCAGSCGTTTGGAAATTGCTCCCACGGATGAACCTGATTTGTGTAGGCCTACAATTTTTTTCTGAGGTCTTTGCTGATTTCTTTTGATTTTCCCATGATGTCCAGCAAAGAGGCACTGCGTTTGAAGGTAGGCCTTGAAATACATCCACAGGTACACCTCCAATAGACTCAAATGATGTCAATTAGACTATCAGAAGCTTCTAAAGCCATCACATCATTTTCTGGAATTTTCCATGCTGTTTAAAGGCACAATCAACTTAGCGTATGTAAACTTCTGACCCACTGGATTTGTGATACAGTGAATTATACGTGAAATAATCTGTCTGTAAACAATTGTTGAAAAACATAGTTGTGTGATGCACAATGTAGATCTCTTAACCGACTTGCCAAAACTATAGTTTTTTAACAAGAAATGTGTGGAGTGGTATAAAAACGAGTTTTAATGTCTCCAACCTGAGTGTATGTAACCTTCCGATTTCAACTGTAGATATACATATTTCCATACAATTGCAAATAACGTTGTGCCATTGATTGGTGAAACGAATAGCCATCAAGCTAACATTAAGTGTCGGTGTGAATTCCCCTGCCATAAAATAAACACTTGGCTCACACGAACAATGCTCTTCCTCAAGAAATATAAAGTTTTATCAGATGCAAATAATACTCAGTCCTGCACAACTCACTTGATAAATCCAGCAGTCAACAAGCTAGGCGTCAGCGTGAATTTCCCTTCCATTAACAAAATCCTTGGCTCCCGCAAAGTAAGCACTTTTCCCCTCCTTCCTTGTTCTCTCAATCATCGGCCACAGACGATTCCGAGCTTCTTTGTCAAATGCTGTCAGATCCTCCTTGAACCTCAGCTTGTTGTTCTTTAAATAGTAATTTTCCTTTGCACTTTTCCGTGTCGGATTCCTCGCTGTCCTGGAGATGAATCTCATGATCACTGGTCTTGGTGGCTGGTTGTTTTCCCTATCTTTTAGCCTATCCAGGCGGTGCACTACATCCAGAGAACCTGCAACAACGTTTTGCCCCCTCCTCCAGGACTATTGCCCAGCAAATGTCCTTCACTCTTGCTTTGATGTTCTTGTCAGAGTTTTCTGCTATTCCATAAATTCGAAGATTCCGTCTCCGACCATACCGGTCATTCCCGTTTACCTTTGACTCCATTTCAGTGAGTTTCTGCTCCTGATTTGCAACCTGAATTTTCAATGTTGTGTTCTGCTGCTTCAGAGTTTTTACTTCCTCAGCATTGAAATCAATCGCTTTCTTCAGGTTAACGATGCTGATAGTCTTCTTTTTCACCAAATCCATGATCTTTGATTTTTGCCCTGAGGACGCGGACGATGTTGTCCTGTAGCTGGCTCAGTGATGGTTCACTTCTCAGCTTCTTTGGAAGTTGCTCCTTGGTTGGGGTATTCGGGTATGAATCACACTCACCCCCCTTTTTTACACTGCAAGCATATGAGTGAGTTTCAGCAATGTCTCTTTTCTCCTTGGAAGTTTCAACATCCATTATCCCAGCAACAGTTTGGTCATGTCCTGATTCCATGATGCTAGCTAACTTAACTAAACATGCTGAAACTTTTCGATAGCTATTTTGTTTGTTGGAAATCGTCAAATATATTTCAATGGTTTGATTAATTACAAAATTATTCAAATAGCTACATTGTATGGCTAGACAAAAAATTGCAACTGAGAGAAGCCTAAAATTGTTCCTCAGCTAGAAATGTTACACCCTCTCATGACGGCATCTTGAGCCCCCTCAAGGAATGATTTTTAAATGGACCGCCCTTGCTCAGAAATTCGTCACTCGTTCATCCCGCAATGATTGTGTTTTCAGCCACTGGTAGCTTGTGGGTGCTTTCTATGCGCTRCAGTCAATTATGATTGCATGTCTACTTATTTACTATATAATTATTAATATACTCCTACTGTATGATAGCTAACTGACGTTAGTCTGCCTAGCTGGAACTTCTGAAGAGAAATGTTTTATTTCTACAATTTCCGAAAGCTAACCAAACATTACTTTTACGAGACGTATTTGTGCATTAGTAGCACAATTTCAAACCTTTTTTACATGAGCTTTTACTAACACTTGTATGTTGTCTTCTCCATTGTTATTTAAAAAAAAATATTTAGCAGGTGTTCCATTGTTGCGAATTGAATTATGGGCCGTTTCAGGCCCCGGAGTGAACATAATTGTACACTCGCAAACTCTACTAAAAACGAGGGCTAAGGGGCTTACGTTGCAAACTTCCCTTGCTTGGCTAATCATTTGGACCGCCCTACAAGATGGTGATGGGGATTCCCCCAAGGGCATAAGGTGAGGGTAAGTTGACGAGGTTGGGTCTTTTATGAGTTTCAACCACTGCCCCAGAGTCATGTGTTGGCAGGAGTTTGGTTGCTTCGTGTTTACATTTTAGCCCTGGAAAAAATATTGCATTACTGCCATCCCCCTACCCCTAAGAAACCATGAACACTCAGAATTCCATTTTATTAATTAACCAGCACAGTGCATCCTGTGTAGGCCTATTGGATACGATTAGAATGATTTAGAATTAATGACTGGGTCAAAATATGAGAAAATAACTAACGACCAGCCAGCTTGGGTCGCAACTTCAGAATCCAAAATGTATCCGATACGGGCCTGGAGGCAAGGGAAATAATGTCTGAGTTGGTGTTAGAGCTCACTTAATAGTTATTGGCAGCCCCTAACATGGAGATCGGAACGTGATGGAGTACCATTTTAGCTGGCAATGGTATAAGTGGGACATTCCATTCTGCGCCAAAGAAGAGGCAAGTGCTGGCTGTCACCAACCAGCTTCAGTACCATGGATAGTTCTTCCAGTTTTGTGCCATCAATGGAAATGTCACTAACCTCACCAACTAGCTTGGTTAGTTCTGACTCGCTAACCGTAGTTGTTGCCTATGTAGGCCTATTGGAAATGTATTCTATCATTATATATTGAAGTTCTTGTCTCATCATTGAATCTCTGCTAGCTAGCGACATGACAATGATTTGTTTAGCATAGCAATGTTGAATGAATACAATTAGAATTGGATCAAAACATGAGGAAATAACTAGCGAGCAGCCTGCTTGGTTAGCAACTTCAGAATGCAAAAACAAATTTTACCTTAACTTCTCACTTGGTGGGCAAGACATATGCCGCCTGCTGGAGAAGACAGATTTTGGGCCCAGTTATCTCTCTYGCTTCACCTCTTCCTCTCTGTAACAGCTAGCTAGTTTATTTTAGGCCTGCTATGTTAGGTTAGCCAGGCATTAATATTAGCTAGCTACCTGTAGATAATATTTTTGATTTAGCCATCCATAGATTGCTGTCATCCACGTATATTATAATCTAGCTAGCTACTGACAGTGGTTATGCACCTCCATCGGTGTGTTTGTTCCAGCCAGTGTTCTGTTTTCTCACCTTAGAAAATCTTTGTCCATGTCGATCATTCCTCTGTTTCCACACAATATGTCACTGGCACTATCTTACAAAGTAACGTTAGCCGCCTAGTCCGGTGCTTTTGTATTGGACAGAGCATGCCAGTCTAAGCTTGTGACATATGTTAGGCTAGTGTCATATGACACTCAGTTGCAATATGTAACTTTTTTTGGGGGCGACCTGACCAAATTCACGTAAAAATGTGTTATAGAGCTGTCGTTCTCATTGAAAGAAAATCTAAGTGGTACATCTGTTCTATGTGCACTATTTCTATGCTTTGCGTTAAGTTTCATTTTTGCATCTTACTTTTGGTTTTGTACAAAGCTTCAAACAGCTGAAAATACAATTTCCGTAACCAAAAATATTGTATTTCACAGCGGTTTCGATGGTACATTGATACTTTACACTATACTTGCTTGTTTTGTCACAAACTGAAATTAGGCTAACTATTTGAATTATAGCAACCAGGAAATGGTGGCGCGAATTATTATTATGATTTATTTTATTTTTTATTTTTGTGGATACAGGCAGGAGTAATGTATGCAACATCAACTGCATGTGTTTTGGCAACACGCATATACTGGGAGGGTCAGTTGTAGGTCATTTGTCGCTCCAGACAAACACCTTCACATTTCTTAGGAGGACAGTGAGGCTAATAACATTTAGACACAGCCAGGACACACACACGCACTCATAAAAATGGGGTGGAGGGGCCTCCCGGGTGGCGCAGTGGTCTAGGGCACTGCATCGCAGCGCTAGCTGCGCCACCAGAGTCTCTGGGTTCGCGCCCAGGCTCTGTCGCAGCCGGCCGCAACCGGGAGGTCCGTGGGGCGACGCACAATTGGCCCAGCGTCGTGAGGGTTTGGCCGGTAGGGATATCCTTGTCTCATCGCGCTCCAGCGACTCCTGTGGCGGGCCGGGCGCAGTGCGCGCTAACCAAGGGGGCCAGGTGTACGGTGTTTCCTCCGACACATTGGTGCGGCTGACTTCCGGGTTGGAGGCGCGCTGTGTTAAGAAGCAGTGCGGCTTGGTTGGGTTGTGCTTCGGAGGACGCATGGCTTTCGACCTTCGTCTCTCCCGAGCCCGTACGGGAGTTGTAGCGATGAGACAAGATAGTAATTACTAGCGATTGGATACCACGAAAATTGGGGAGAAAAGGGGGTAATTTTTTTAAATAATAATACTTTTTTTTAAATGGGGTGGCAATGAAACCCCTCAGGATACAAATGTTGCCATCCATAGCATTTCCCAGTTGTCCATATATTTTTATTGTATATTTTAAATGCTGTTATTATCAGTCCATCTGGTATTATTAGGCTAAATCATAAATTACCTTGCACAGCCAACCTAACAAGGTCTGATTTCATGTCAATCTTTTGAATACAGATTTCAGATTGACATTGCTTTGCAGGTCTAGAGAAGGGGCAGCTGTTGACCAGCCATGGATTCTTCCCTCTCCCTCATATCCAAAAAGCATCCCCTAACATAAATTCAATCCAGCTCCTGACGCTCAAGGAGTTAGTTTACTTTGACTGACAGTTTCTTCAGATGAGAAATTATGGCAAGCCTCCTAGCCTGGCATTGTAATTTGGTCCCCATAGTAAATTGGATGTTGTGCAGTTTGGACCAGAACGTTTGGGCTGGCTGTTAATGAATAGTATGTGTCTCTTGATGTACTAATGGCCTGTGTGTCTCTCTCTCTCCTCCCCCTCAGAACTCCACTTTCATGGACTCCCAGACAGATGAACGATCAAAGAAAACCATATTGTTCAAGGTGAGCGAACTGTCCACGGCCAGACAGTCATTCACTGAAGTGTAATGGAAGCTTATTAGCCTAGTCCACCTCAAAGAGCACATACACTAATGGTTTATCCACACTTTTTTGTCTTCATACTTCTCTTAAAAGCGTGCTATCAATTTTGACAATCTAGCCATTGTTTACAGTGCTCGGTGAAACACTGAGTGTACTAATGCTAGACTACAGTGTAGCCCTTAGTCAGAAAAACACTTTTCTCATAGCACAATGTCTTCTTAGCCAGCGATTTGAAAAGGCAATCCACATGTACCAAAACCATACTCAACATATAAAGCCAGTTTCCCAGACACAGATTAAGGCAAGATCTGGACTTAAGAATGCACAATAAGATTGTCAGGGAAACCGGCCCACAGAATTCTGTACACTGTTTAGCAGGATTAAGGCCCAAAGCCCATCCCTCATTTGACAAGAGAGCCATGTAGACTGAAGCTCTGGTTTATAACCTATCCTCCTCTGTGTTCAGACGATCACGAACGGTCCGATGACGGGCTCAAGGAAGCGACCATCGGAAGGGAACTATGAGAAGGAGAAGGAAGTGTGCATCCAGCTGTTTGACCAGTGGTCTGAGGCTGACCAGGTGGAGTTTGTGGAACACCTGATCTCACGCATGTGCCACTACCAACACGGCCACATCAACTCCTACCTCAAACCCATGCTCCAAAGGGACTTCATCACTGCACTGCCAGGTATGGTACACACTTGCTCTCGAGAACCCATGATGCCTTATGGGACCATGTGAACTACAATCCCGACGCTCTGTTTTAATGTTTAGAAATGTCAGTCATTGCTTTCCATACGTTTTTCGAAACGTATGGAACTAATCTTTCATATCAGTGAGAAATAATCTTTCAAATAAGAAATATACACTAACTGTAGCAGGTTTGCACAGATCCATACGGCTGTGTGTACCTCCAGCTGACGAACTACACTTCTCCAGTTACGCTTACACATAGGTGTTCATGCACGCTAGATTGCTAATTAGCACAGGTTGTCGCCTCTGTCTTCCTTAAACAAGCAATATAACATGGAGATATGTCCGTGTGGGAACCCTATAAAGGTGTTTGTAGTAATTAGGGCTGACCCCCAATTAGTTGACTGGTCGATTGTTTGGTCGTTAGGCTGTTGGTCAACCGAGATTTGTTTTAGTCGAGGAGTAATATATTTAAGCAATAATGCACGAGGTGTGGTATATGGCCAATAGTGCCTGCATACAGCCCTTAGCCGTGGTATATTAGCCATATACCACAAACCTCCGAGGTGCCTTATTGCTATTATAAACTGGTTACCAACGTAATTAGAGCAGTAAAAATAAATGTTTTGTCATACSCTTTGTATATGGTCTGATATACCACGGCTGTCAGCCAATCAGCATTCAGGGCTCGAACAACCCAGCTTATAAATAAATATATATCGCACACACACACTCCACCGGTCAAACGTTTTAGAACACCTACTCAGTCAATGGTTTTTCTTTATTTGTACTATTTTCTACATTGTAGAATAATAGTGAAGATATCAAAACTATGAAATAACACAAATGGAATCATGTAGTAACGAAAAAAGTGTGAAACATATCAAAACATATCATATATTTGAGATTCTTCAAATAGCCTCCCTTTGACTTGATGACAGCTTTGCACACTCTTGGCATTCTCTCAACCAGCTTCACCTGGAATGCTTTTCCAACAGTCTAGAAGGAGTTCCCACATGCTGAGCACTTGTTGGCTGCTTTTCCTTCACTCTGCGGTCCAACTCATCCCAAACCATCTCAATTGGGTTGAGGTTGGGTGATTGTGGAGGCCAGGTCATCTGATGCAGCACTCCATCACTCTCCTTCTTGGTCAAATAGCCCTTACACAGCCTGGAGGTGTGTTTTGGGTCATTATCCTGTTGAAAAACCAATGATAGTCCCACTAAGCCCAAACCAGATGGGTGGCATATCGCTGCAGAATGCTGTGGTAGCTATGCTGGTTAAGTGTGCCTTGATTTCAAAATAAATCACTGACAGTGTCACCAGCAAAGCACCCCCACACCATAACACCTCCTACACATGCAGATACACATGCAGAGATCATCTGTTCACCCACACCGTGTCTCACAAAGACACGGCGGTTGGAACCAAAAATCTCAAATTTGGACTCCATACCAAAGGACAAATTTCCACCGGGCTAATGTCCATTGCTCGTGTTTCTTGGCCCAAGCAAGTCCTTCTTCTTATTGGTGTCATTTAGTATAGGTTTCTTTGCAGCAATTTGACCATGAAGGCCTGACAGTTGATGTTGAGATGAGTTTGTTACTTGAACTCTGAAGCATTTATTTGGGCAGCAATTTGAGGCAGTTAACTCTAATTAACTTATCCTTTGTAGCGGAGGTAACTCGGGGTCTTCCTTTCCTATGGCGGTCCTCATGAGAGCCAGTTTCATCATAGCGCTTGATGGTTTTTGCAACTACACTTGAAGAAACTTTCAAAGTTCTTGAAATGTTCCGTATTGACTGATCTTCATGTCTTAAAGTAATAATGGACTGTCATTTCTCTTTGCTTATTTGAGCTGTTCTTGCCATAATGTCGACTTGGTCTTTTACCAAAAAGGGCTATCTTCTGTATACCACCCCTACGTTGTCACAACACAACTGATTGGCTCAAACGCATTAAGAAGGAAAGAAATTCCACAAATTTACAAGGCAAGGCACACCTGTTAATTGAAAAGCACTCCAGGTGACGACCTCATGAAGCTGGTTGAGAGAATGCCAAGACTGTGCAATGCTGTCATCAAGGCAAAGGGTGGCTATTTGAAGAATCTGAAATATAAAATATATTTGGATTTGTTTTACACTTTTTTTGGTTACTACATGATTCCATATGTGATATTTCATATTTTTTATGTCTTTGTTGTACAATGTAGGAAATAGCAAACTTGACTGGTTTTGTGTGTGTTATTATTATTTGGACTCATCTCAGTGAACTAATCCATTGCGGAGGCCTAGACATAAAGCAAATGTATTCTTGATTCGAAAATGTGGTCTGAGGCTCCATATGGAGGGTGTGATGCAATTGCTGAGGCATCCGGAGGCCAAATCGAGCTCTGTACTGCATTGCCATGCGCCTCCCAAATTTTGTGTCAATGTGGCTCTATAGCTCCACATTGACATGATTGGTTGATGGTAGGTGGGGGCGGTATGTCTTGTATGAACACGCAGTCACTTCCTTGACAACAGCTCTGCACTGCTCTGCGAAGCGCAAGTAATATGAATGCCCTGACTTCTGCTGAGGCCATATCACCGAAAATGCTGCATGGCCAATGCAGATGTCGGATTGACCATGGGCCCAGATGCACAATGCACTTCTCTCCAGAATGGGATTTCTCCAATTTGTGCATATTCAATGTTTCATAACTTCATTGTGGGAATTGTTGGTTCATATCAATTCCCCATTACATATATTACCAGTAGTACATTTACCTTTTAATTMCTATAATTTCTCATCTACAATGTTTGTTACTTTATTTACAGTTATTTTAATGCATTCAATATTATTATTCCTGTCTTCCTGTACTCATTGACTGAGTGGACACATTGTTTGCTGAGTGCACAACCTATGCTACACTTCTGAGAAACAAGTTTTGTTTTTTTAGATTCCATTTATGGATTCTGTCAATTTGGTCATTGTCTTTTGTTTGGAGCACTCCTGTCAATGTTGAGTAAGGACGCCCACGCATAGAAGTAGGTCTATAGGCTACCTGGCCTGCGCGCACATGTAGGCATATAAATGTACCCATTTGAGGATATGTTAGCATTTCTGATTAGCTTAACGCACTATTGAACTGTGGAGCCTCGCAAAGTAATATTTTCTTCACCTCAAACACCAAGCAAACAAAGTCTCTATTTTTACATCCATTGAGAAATACAATAGTTCCTCAATATATTTGAAAAATCTTTCCAGCTCTCTTTCTTTCGATAACCACTCAGCGTGAAAGGGATAAATGTGAAGCTCTGATCCAGTGGAAAAGTCATAAAATAGGCTTCTTGTCAGTTCTTGACTTGGACTGAAATATGTTCCGGTACTCCTTTTGGGTGCCTGTACTGTTTTATATTTAGGTGCAGGAGCTCCACAATACTTTTGAGCTAATATTCTAAAAGAGGAAGAGGAGCTCACAGTAGAACATTTGAGGTGCCGGTACTCTGCTTCGGTGAGCTCCTGTCCAAGTCAAGCACTGCGTCTTATCCCTTGCGCAAATACCCTACAGCTGCGCCTGTCCCGAGCTCACTGGTGCAGGGAACTTTGAGGGCCCAGAATATTTTATACAATGTTGCAAGCTTTGGGCCTGAACTAAGTTAATAGTTGATACAATGTTTCAAGTTTGGCTAGACATGGCCTGTCTGCAACAATGTGATTTATAGGATATTTTATTTTTCAGGATATTTTCTACCTGCAGGCTGCAATGTTTTTATTTGTTGGCTATATGGAGGCTATTTTTACCTAGTTGGCAATATAAGTAACTTTTTAGGTTTATAGTTTATTTGGATAGAATATTGATTAATCACATGACAATGATTTTGTGAAATGAAGATGTTATTATACATTTAAATCTGTTTCATGAAAATGTGCATATTGAAAACCATAACTGTCACGCAGATCGGTAGAAATTGTAAGACAAATTGGCATTCCACATGAGAAAGGTTACTGCACTACTGGCAACTTCAGGAGAGTAATGGCAGAATCTCTGAAAGCCAGCAGGAGAGAGAGGAGAATAGTTCAGTTAAGTTTTTTTTTAKTTTTTTTATTCTGGTTATCTAGATCTCTGGTGGCCTCCTTGAGGTATCAAACCATAAGCTGAGAGCACCAGACAAACTCAGTGCATCTAGTTGATTTTCTTAAAACGCATATGGTGTGTCTATATTTGGAAAAATACGCATTTAAAACTTCTTTTTTTTTAAAGTCTGGGACAGCCCTAATAGTAATTTAACTGTTTGTTTTTAGAACATTTATTTCTTGCTGATATGGAAGATGCATTCCTTATGTTTCCAAAACCTTATCGTGCATGATGCGTGTTAACCTTCAGACCCTTAACAGAAAAAACAGCTAGAAGATACCTTCGTGAATAAAGATGGTATGAATGGGCTTGGTACACACTGCAGTTTTGATATTGCGTTGTTAGCATTACCATATTATAGCTAGGGCTGTTAAACGATTCAAATAATTGAGTTAATCCCATGGTTTTCTGTAGTCAACTACGATTAATCATGTTTTTTATTGTTCAAATCTGACCTTAATTTAACTAGGCAAGTCAGTTAATTAAGAACAAATTCTTATTTTCAATGACGGCCTAGGAACAGTGCCTTGTTCAGCGGCAGAACGACAGATTTGTACCTTGTCAGCTCGGGGATTTGAATTTGCAACCTTTCGGTTACTAGCCCAACGCCCAGATTATTAACGATGTTTCAATTTTAAATCACATCATGTTGGTTTGTAGGTAGTACCTATTTGGATTATAAGGGAAGAAAACAGAAAATAAACTCTTCTAAGACAGTAGATCAGCCAGGTTGATGAAAAATATCATACCACTATTAGATCTAGTCTTGGCTACTTCTCATCCATGTTCTTCAACATGAACAAGTCAAGCTGCTGCCTGCTACTAGTATTGGGACAAGTTGCTTAAAACTTGACCTGAGAACTACAACAAAAACTGTAGCTAAATGGAATGTTAAGTTCTGTTTTTTTTWTTTTTATCATGTGAATAATAGAGTTGAATCTCTAGAGGCATTCAGCCATGGTATTCTAACCATTCTCGTTTGGTTAGGTAGCTAGCTAACATTAGCATAACTAACTAGTTACTTCTGTGCAAATAATTTTTCCTGTTATCTAAAGAAATGCTTGTGAATGTGTTTTATGGTTGAACTTTCTGTAAGTTTTCCTTCAAATGTGTTATTCAAAGCTGCGCACATAGTGGATGTTTTAGCACCACAAGAGACTGTAGCTACTGCCAACGAAGAGGACAGAGTGCATTGTGTTGCGCTTAAAAGGGTCCGTGTGGAAACAGACTTTTGGGTGAAAAAATGGAGATGGAATTAAAAGTTATTTTTATTTTTATAATCACTCAAGACTTTCAACAGCTAATTGTATTTAGTGCCCCACATTAATGCACATACACATAATATATAACCTCACCACCACTGCATGCTCCAAGGGAAACCGCTTTACAGACTCGGTTCATCCAAACATTCGCAATACACACATGTACTTCTAATCATTGTGTTAAACTGTGTTGCACTGTCTCTCCTTGTGGTTATAGCTCAGGGTCTTGACCACATAGCGGAGAACATCCTGTCGTTCTTGGATGCGCGTTCTCTCTGCTCGGCAGAGCTGGTGTGTAAGGAGTGGCAGAGGGTCATCTCAGAGGGAATGCTGTGGAAGAAACTCATAGAGCGTATGGTCCGTACAGACCCCCTCTGGAAAGGCCTGTCAGAGAGGCACCAGTGGTGAGTACGGACTGGGACCACTGGCTGGGCCACCATGGATCACAATATCTTTCCATTTGTTCTCAAGAACCTACATGATAGACTGTTTCCAAAACTGTATCCAAGTGTCCTCACCTTAGAAAAAGACAATTTATGTTGTTGAGATTAATATATTTGTGCATTTAAAAAACAAAAATTCATAGTGAATGTGTTCTCTCTCCTAGGGAGAAGTACCTGTTCAAAAATCGAACCACAGAAGTACCACCAAACTCCTACTACCGCTCCCTTTACCCCAAAATCATCCAGGACATAGAGGTGAGTTCTGCTGCTGTTCCCCTTGCCCACTCTCATTAACCTTACTCTCACTGATCTTTCCTGTGGTTCCCATTCACTGACCTGGCTCCACGCCCCTCTCCCTCCATGCAGACAATCGAGGCTAACTGGAGGTGTGGTCGGCACAATCTGCAGCGGATCCAGTGTCGCTCAGAGAACAGTAAGGGGGTTTACTGTCTGCAGTATGACGACGACAAGATCATCAGCGGCCTCAGAGACAACTCCATTAAGGTTGGTGTTCCTGTTTATTCTTGACTGAAGGGGGGGAAATATTCTAATGCCTACTGGATATTTTGAATACAAGATCCATATTTTGAACACAGTGCCTTAGAAAGTGTCATTACAACGTCTAGTCAATTTTTTATAGATCATATTTTGGGATAAAAACATCTCACCGCCTTGTCTGTGTAGATCTGGGATAAGCAGTCTTTGGAGTGTCTGAAGATCCTGACGGGTCATACAGGCTCAGTGTTGTGCCTGCAGTATGATGAGCGGGTCATCGTCACCGGCTCCTCAGACTCCACCGTCAGGTCAGCACCACTTCCTCTCTTCTGTTGTCCTCTGCCCTCTTATCTGTGCTCCGGAAGCTCCAAAACTTTTTTTATCGAAGAGGAGTGGCATATGCATGTTGTATATTGTGTTTGATATTGATGATTTCTCTTTGTCTCAGGGTGTGGGATGTGAACACTGGGGAGGTGCTGAACACTCTGATCCACCACAATGAGGCGGTCCTCCACTTGCGGTTCTGTAACGGTCTGATGGTGACATGTTCTAAGGACCGTTCCATTGCCGTGTGGGACATGGCCTCACCCACCGACATCAGTCTGCGCCGCGTGCTGGTCGGCCACAGAGCAGCAGTCAATGTGGTGGACTTCGATGACAAGTACATTGTGTCAGCATCCGGTGACCGTACCATCAAGGCAAGTCTGCCCCGAAGACCCAGGGTCAGCTCACTAGAGCCTCAAGCATGTCACCATCTCAGCAAGCATATGTTCTAGTACTTTTGCGGTGACACAAGACTTGGTCTTCTTCGTCCGTATTGGGACCTAAGACCTCGATCTCTGCCACTAGTCTCTTGCTATAGCTTGGGTCCCCTGAGAGATCCAGCTCAGCCACCACTGTCTGTCGCCACATTGTCTTTGGTGTGCCTTGTATTTTACAGTTGGTGTCCATTTGTGCGCTACTTTATGGATCCTTTCTTGAGACATCCTCAGCACCTGTCCAACCCAATGGATCCTGTGCATCTGCATCTCAACAGCCATATTTTTACATCCTGTCTTACATGCTTTAGAGATCTTGTTCGGCCAGTAAATGTTGCAGATCTTGCAAAGACAAGCGTTTGGCATCAACCCTGTTCATGTGTCTTAGTGATCCTCCAGCACTCTGCTAAAGCATTGTAAAGTCACTAGTTTTGTATGGTTCAGAGTCTACTGACTGCACATCCTGCCTTATATTTAACCAGGCTTTAATTTTTTGGGCTTGTCATATAGTGTGTATGGTACTTCCTGTAAGTTAAATTGATGGGGGGCTTTAGTTCTTTCCCCCTGCTCTGTATGTGAGCATGGCTGTTTTAATCCAAAGCTAGTTACCTTCCCCATCACTGCTTGTCATCATTCATTCACAGAAGATACTTGAATTAAAAGCCAGCCATGCTTATGAAGTGCCCCCTACCCAAACTTACCAAATCCTCTCATTCTAGTTGAGTGCAGTTGTTCTGTGAAGTGTCCAGTTGAGTACAGTATAGAGGAGATAGCCCACCGTGTGATGCAGGCTGTGGGAAGCACTGACTAAACCCAGAGTTCAGAGCTGACGTCTCTCCTCCTCCTAGGGCAAAACTGTGGGCCTGTCTCCTCACCTCAGCCCCATCCCCAGTCTCAGCCACAACCCTAGTCTTAGCCCCAGCTCCGGCCCTGTACCTGCTTGCCCCTGTCTTCCAGACAGTGGATTTGTGGGCAGCCAGGAACAAAGAGACCCTAGTTAGCCCACCCATCGCCCTGGGAGACGGGCCAAGGCATTCCGTACTGAGCTGCCTCCCACACACAACGTCCCAGTGCTCTAAAAACATTCCCCAATAAATAATTGAGGGACTGCAATATGTGTGCGTTTAGGAGAGTGAATGTTACTCTACACCCAAAATATGGGTGTTCCTATTATACCTACAGTACCAGTCAAAAGTTTGGACACCTACTCATTCCAGGGGTTTTTCTTTTCTTTTTACATTGTAGAATAATAGTGAAGACATCAAACTATGAAATAACACACATGGAATCATGTAGTAACCAAAAAACTGTTAAATCAAAATATATTTTATATTCTTCAAGGTAGGCACCCTTTGCCTTAACAGCTTTGCGCATTCTTGGCTTTTTCTTAAACAGCTTCATGAGGTAATCATCTGGAATGCATTTCAATTAACAGGTGTGCCTCGTTAATTTGTGGAATTTATTTTCTTCTTAATGCTTTTGAGCCAATCAGTTGTGTTGTGACAAGGTAGGGGTGGTATACAGAAGATAGCCCTATTTGGTAAAATACCAAGTCCATATTATGGCAAGAACCGCTCAAAGCAAAGAGAAACGACAGTCCATTATTATTTTAAGTCAGTCAATCTGGAAAATTTCGGATTGAGTGCAGTCGCAAAAACCATCAAGCGCTATAATGAAACTGGCTCTCATGAGGACCGTCACAGTAACGGAAGACCCAGAGTTACCTCTGCTACAGGATAAGTTCATTAGTTACCAACCTCAGATATTGTAGGCCAAATAAATGCTTCACCAAGTTCAAGTAACAGACACATCTCATCAACTGTTCAGAGGAGACACTGTGAATCAGGCCTTCGTGGTTGAATTGCTGCAAAGAAACCACWAGTAAAGGACACTACGTCATCAGAACGCAACATGTTTTTTGTTACACGCTGGAGAACGCTGAAACCTGAACTAACGACCTCGGTTTAAAAGCTGACAGTATTTTTCTATACTTTTATTTTATTTTGAAACCTTGGGCTCTGTTGTGCAAAATTGCTCTGAGCGCTGCTATCTGTCCCAGGATCCTGCCAGATTCCGTCTAGATAGATAATACCTTTTGATGATACAGTGGTAGCAATGCATGGTTAGAACATCTACCGAAAAGACAGAAATGCCAACGAGGCGGTGTTGCGGTCTATATTCAGAACCACATTCCTGTAACGTAATATGGCTACAGGTTCATCTGCCTCACCTAAAGCCCATTATTGTGGGAAGCTATAGACCACCAAGTGCTAACAGTCAGTATCTGGATAATATGTGTGAAATGCTTGATAATGTATGTGATATCAACAGATGTATTTTTTCTGGGTGATTTAAAAAATAAATAGACTGGCTATCATCAAGCTGTCCACTCAGGAAAAAACTTAAAACTGTAACCAGTGCCTGCAACCTGGATCAGGTTGTCAGTCAACCAACCAGGGTAGTTACAAACAGCATAGGAATTAAATCATCAACATGTATTGATCACATCTTTACTAACGCTGCAGATATTTGCTTTAAAGCAGTATCCAAATCCATCGGATGTAGTGATCACAATATAATAGCCATATCTAGGAAAACCAAAGTTCCAAAGGCTGGGCCTAATATAGTGTATAAGAGGTCATGCAATAAGTTTTGTAGTGATTCATATGTTGTTGATGTAAAGAATCTTTGCTGGTCTGTGGTGTGTAATGAGGATGAACCAGACGCTGCTCTTGACGCATTTATGAAACTACTAATTTCAGTTACTAATAAGCATGCACCTGTTAAGAAAATGACTGTAAAAACTGTTAAATCCCCTTGGATTGATGAGGAATTGAAAAATTGTATGGTTGAGAGGGATGAGGCAAAAGGTATGCCAATTAAGTCTGGCAGCACAACTGATTGGCAAACGTACGGCATATTGAAGAAATCATGGGACTGAACTAAATAAAAAAAACTACAATATGAAACAAATACATTATATAAAGAATGATAGTAAAAAGCTTTGGGGCACCTCTTAGGGATTGCGGACCGCTAGCGGTCCACCTGTGACAACATCCGGTGAAATTGCAGAGCACCAAATTCAAAATAAGAAAATCGAAATATTAAACATTCATGAGCATACAAGTGTCTTACATCATTTAAAAGCTTAACTTCTTGTTAATCCAACCGCTTTGTCAGATTTCAAAAAGGCTTTATGGCGAAAGCATACCGTGCGATTATCTGAGGACAGCGCCCCACATAAATACTTTTTCAACCAGCACCGGTTTCACAAAAATCACAAATAGCGATAAAATAAATCACTTACCTTTTTGAAGATCTTCCTCTGTTAGCAATCCCAAGGGTCCCAGCTACACATTAATGTTCGATAAAGTCCTTCTTTATATCCCAAAAAGTCAGTTTAGTTGGCGCCATTGATTTCAGTAATCCACTCCTTCAACATGCATACAAAGGAATCCAAAAAGCTACCGGTAAACTTCGTCCAAACAAGTCAAACAATGTTTCTAATCAATCCTCAGGTACCCTAATATGTAAATAAACAATATTTCAGATGGAATGAACAGTGTTCAATAGAAAAGGAAAATAACGAAGAGCGCGCCCTCATTCACGCTGGCCAAAAGCCTACCTTTCCTGTTGAGAACACCTTGGATAAACTACACCTACTTGTTCGTTTTTCAAGAAACAAGCCTGAAACCATCGATAAAGACTGTTGAGATCTAGTGGAACCCATAGGAACTGCAATCTGGGAGCTATTTTTTTTGTATATCCCATAGGCTTGCATTGAAAAGGCCTGTGACCTAAAAAAAAATTAATAATAATCTGGATGGATGGATTTTCCTCGGTTTTCACCAGCCATATCAGTTCTGTTATACTTGCATACATTATTTTAACAGTTTTAGAAACTTCAGTGTTTTCTATCCAATTCTACCAATTATATGCATATCCTAGCTTCTGGGCCTGAGTAACAGGCAGTTTACTTTGGGCACATCAGTCATCCGGAAATTCAGGATACTGCCCCCTAGCCTTAAGAAGAAGAATTACATTTTTTGGGGAAAAAGCCACTCTGCTCCATTCATTGAATCAGATGGCTCATTCATCACAAAGCCCACTGATATTGCAAACTACTTTAATGACTTTCATTGGCATGATAAGCAAAGTTAGGGATGACATGCCAGCAACAAATGCTGACACTACAAATCCAAGTATATCGAACCAAATTATGAAAGACAAGAGTTGTACTTTTGAATTCTGTAAAGTCAGTGTGGAAAARGGGRAAATTGTTGTCTATCAACAATGACAAGCCACTGGGGTCTGACAATCTGGATGGAAAATTACTGAGGATAATAGCAGATGATATTGCCACTCCTATTTGCCACATCTTCAATTTAAGCCTACTAGAGAGTGTGTAACCTCAGGGGAAGCTGAAGTCATTCCGCTACCCAAGAATAGTAAAGCCCCCTTTACTGGCTCAAATAGCCGACCAATCAGCCTGTTACCAACCCTTAGTAAACTTCTGGGGRAAAATGTGTTTGACCAGATACAACGCTATTTCACAGTAAACAAATTGACAACAGAATTTCAGCATGCTTATAGGTAAGGACACAAAACAAGCACAGCACTTACACAAATTACTGATGATTGGCTGAGAGAAATTGACAAAATGATTGTGGGGGCTGTCTTGTTTAGACTTCAGTGCAGCTTTTGACTCTATCAATCATAATCTGCTGCTAGAAAAACTTGTGTTATGGCTTTACACCCCCTGCTAGAATGTGGGTAAGGAGTTACTTGTCTAAGAGAACACAGAGGGTGTTCTTTAATGGAAGCCTCTCAAATATAATCCAGTTAGAATCAGGAATTCCCCAGGGTAGCTGTTTAGTAAAGCCTATGTATGCGACTCTACACTATACACGCTACTACAGCGACTGAAATGACTGCAACACTCAACAAACAGTTAGTTTGAGTGGGTGGCAAGGATTAAGTTAGCCCTAAATATTTCTAAAACTAAAAGCATTGTATTTGGAGCAAAACACGCACTAAACCCTAAACCTCAACTAAATCGTGTAATAAATAATGTGGAAATTGAGCAAGTTGAGGTGACTAAACTGCTTGGAGTAACCCTAGATGGTAAACTGGCATGGTCAAAACATATTGATGCAGTAATAGCTAAGATTGGTCTGTCTAATAATTTTGTCTAATAATGCCATGCGCTACCTTAACAAGGCAGGTCCTACAGGCCCTAGTTTTGTCGCACCTTGACTACTGTTCAGTTGTGTGGTGAGGTGCCACAAAAAAAGGGCTTAGGAAAATTGCAAATGGCTCAGGACAGGGCAGCACGGCTGTACACAGAGCTAATATTAATAATATGCATGTCAATCTCTCCTGGCTGAAAGTGGARGAGAGATTGACTTCATTGCTACTTTTATTTATGAGAGGTATTGATGTTGAATGCACCGAGCTGTCTGTCTAAACTACTGGTACACAGCTCAGACACCCATGCGTACCCCACGAGACATGCCACCAGAGGTCACTTCAGTCCCCAAGTCCAGAAGAGACTGTGGGAGGCACACACTACTACATAGAGCCATGACTACATGGAACTCTATTCCACATCAAGTAACTGACACAAGCAGTAAAATTATAATTAGAAAACAGATAAAAAAACACCTTATGGAACAGCGGGGACTTTGAAGCACAAACATTGGTGCACACACACACACGATAACATACGCACTATACATACACATAGATTTACTACTGTAGACATGTGGTTGGGGCCTGAGGGCACACAGTGTGTTGTGAATGTATTTTTTTATTGTATAAACTGCCTTAATTGTGCTGGACTCCAGGAAGWGTAGCTATTGCTTTGGCAGCAGCTAATAGGGATCCATAATAAATACAAATGAGGACAAGAGACTTGCTTGGGCCAAGAAACACGTCTATAATTTGTTTTTCAACAGGACAATGACCCAACACACCTCCTGTCTAAGGGCTATATGACCAAGAAGGAGCATGATGGAGTGCTGCATCAGATGACCTGGCCTCCACAATCACCTGACCTCAACCCAATTGAGATGGTTTGGGATGAGTTGGACCGCAGAGGGATTGAAAAGCAGCCCACAAGTGCTCAGCATATGTGGGAACTCCTTCAAGACTGTTAGAAAAGCATTCCAGGTGAAGCTGGTTGAGTGCCAACAGTGTAAAGCTGTCATTAAGGCAAAAGGTGGCTACATTGAAGAATCTCAAATATAAAATCTATTTTGATTTTAACACATTTTTGGTTTCTACATGATTCCACATGTTATTTCATAGTTTTGATGACTTCACTATTATTCTACAATATATAAATGAGTAAAAATAAAGGCCCTGGAATGAGTAGGTGTGTCCAAACTTTTGACTGGTGCTGTATATGTGTTTACATTGTGTTCATCCAGCAGCACGGTATCATTCTCTCTGACATGTGAGTGTGTGTCCAGACAGTGACTAGTACAGATGCATTCTAATGAAGGAAAACCAGAAGGATGAGGTTTCAAGAGATGTGAAGTTTGTCGACATGAAGGATTATGTAGGCCAAATGCCTGTTTGTGTTGGCCCCATGGGGTTGTGTGTGTTCGCTCATGTTTTGCCTTGTCTCCCCTGCAGGTGTGGAGCACCAGCACGTGTGAGTTTGTTCGCACGCTGAACGGCCATAAGAGAGGCATTGCCTGTCTGCAGTACAGAGACCGACTAGTGGTCAGTGGCTCATCTGACAACACTATCCGGTGAGTGTGTATGTTTGTTCATGAGGGCGAAATCTGTCAGCTGTGTTGATACACTGGTCTATATTTATAGAACTGTAATCTGGAGTTGAACATAATTTGTCATGACTGTTCTCTCAAATGTTACTAAACTAACACTGATTATTTTTCTCCTCAGGTTGTGGGATATTGAGTGCGGGGCATGTTTGCGCGTATTGGAAGGCCATGAAGAGTTGGTCCGCTGCATTCGATTCGACAACAAAAGGATCGTTAGTGGAGCCTACGATGGGTGAGAGGCTTTATCCCTTTGTGACAGGCGTTAGCCTGAGCTGATGTCTCACTACTAATGGAGATCTGACCCTGAATGGGTTTATTCCCTCACTCTAATCCTGCACTTGGCCATTGTTTATCCTTGTTATTCTCTCACTGCTAATCTGACTCTTGGTCTCCCAATATCAATCCCAGTCTCGGCCAGTTAATCATAATAAATCCGTTAGGCTGTTAGTCAAACTTTTTAAAAGGACAGAGTAAGGGATAACATAACTTCGTCTCAAGTCTATTGCGTACAGCTCATAAACTCAGCAAAAAAAGAAATGTCCTCTCACTGTCAACTGTGTTTATTTTCAGCAAATTTAACATGTGTAAATATTTGTATGAACATAACAAGATTCAACAACTGAGACATAAACTAAACAAGTTCCACAGACATGTGACTAACAGAAATGGAATAATGTATCCCTGAGCAAAGGGGGGTGTCAAAATCAACAGTAACGGTCACTATCTGGTGTGGCCACCAGCTGCATTAAGTACTGCAGTGCATCTCCTCCTCACGGACTGCACCAGATTTGCTAGTTCTTGCTGTGAGATGTTACCACACTCTTCCACCAAGCCACCTGCAAGTTCCCGGACATTTCTGGGGGGAAATGGCCCTAGCCCTCACCCTCCGATCCAACAGGTCCCAGATGTGCTCAATGGGATTGAGATCCGGGCTCTTCGCTGGCCATGGCAGAACACTGACATTCCTGTCTTGCAGGAAATCACGCACAGAATGAGCAGTATGGCTGGTGGAATTGTCATGCTGGAGGGTCATGTCAGGATGAACCTGCAGGAGGGGACCACATGAGGGAGGAGGATGTCTTCCCTGTAACGCACACCGTGGAGATTGCCTGCAATGACATCAATCTCAGTCGGATGATGATGTGACACACTGCCCCAGACCATGACGGCCCCTCCACCTCCACATCGATCCCGCTTCAGAGTACAGGCCTCGGTGTAACGCTCATTCCTTCAACGATAAACGCGAACCCGACCATCACCCCTGGTACGCGAACCCGACCATCACCCCTGGTGAGACAATACTGCGACTCATCAGAGAAGAGCACTTTTTGCCACTCCTGTCTGGTCCAGCAACGGTGGGTTTGTGGCCATAGGCGACTTGTTGCCGGTGATATCTGGTGAGGACCTGCCTTACAACAGGCCTACAAGCCCTCAGTCCAGCCTCTCTGACAATGAGCACTGATCGAGGGAATGTGCGTTCCTGGTGTAACTCGGGCAGTTGTTGCCATCCTGTACCTGTCCCGCAGGTGTGATGTTCGGATGTACCGATCCTGTGCAGGTGTTGTTACACGTTGTCTGCCACTGCGAGGACGATCAGCTGTCCGTCCTGTCTCCCTGTAGCGGTGTCTTAAGCATCTCACAGTGCGGACATTGCAATTTGTTGACCTGGCCAAATCTGCGTTCCTAATGCCTCCTTGCAGCATGCCTAAGGCACGTTCATGCAGATGAGCAGGAACCCTGGGCATCTTTTCTTTTGGTGTTTTTCAGAGTCAGTAGAAAGGCCTCTTTAGTGTCCTAGGTTTTCATAACTGTGACCTTAATTGCCTACCGTCTGTAAGTGGTTAGTGTGTTAACGACCGTTCCACAGGTGCAAGTTCATTTAATTGTTTATGGGTCATTGAACAAGCATGGGAAACAGTGTTAAACCCTTTACAATGGGTATCTGTGAAGTTATTTTGATTTTTACGAATTATCTTTGAAAGGCAGGGTCCTGAAAAAGGGATATTTCTTTTTTTGGTGAGTTTGTAAGCCTGCAATCTCAACCACTCAATGTTGGCCTTAGTAGGAGTGACCAGAACATTCTATGGGAGTGACCTACTGTGTAAAGTATTTGTCATGTAACTTTAGCAAATCGCACGACTGCAAGGCGTGGCTCTGTTCTTGTGGTGTGCTAGCGCACGGGGAGGGTTAGGCATTGGCTTAATCTACCACAACACCTTTATCCCATCTCCCAGCTCTCTGTATTGGCAAACGAAGGCCAAGTTTGACTCGTTGGTCCACCAGACTCTTCGCATTTGGGCAGAGGTGTCTGGGAATGAGATTATCCACTGACAAGACTTGGGAGACTGTTGTTCAAATCAAATTTTATTTGTCACATACACATGGTTAGCAGATGTTAATGTGAGTGTAGCGAAATGCTTGTGCTTCTAGTTCCGACCATGCAGTAATATCTAACAAGGAATCTAACCTAACAATTTCACAACAACTACCTTATACAAGCAACTACCTTACACAACTACCTTATACGCACAATCCCTCCACTACTGTCCCGTCGATGTGGATAGGGGGCTGCTCCCTCTGCTGTTTCCTGAAGTCCATGATCAACTCCTTTGTTTTGTTGACATTGAGTGTGAGGTTATTTTCCTGACACCACACTCCGAGGCCCCTCACCTCCTCGCTGTCGGCCGTCTCGTCTTTGTTGGTAATCAAGCCTGTCGTCTGCAAACTTGATGATTGAGTTGGAGGCGTGCATGGCCACGCAGTCATGGGTGAACAGGGAGTACAGGAGAGGGCTGAGAACGCACCCTTGTGGGGCCCCAGTGTTGAGGATCAGCGGGGTGGAGATGTTGTTACCTACCCTCACCACCTGGGGGCGGCTCGTCAGGAAGTCCAGGACCCAGTTGCACAGGGCGGGGTCGAGACCCAGGGTCTCAAGCTTAATGACGAGTTTGGATGGTACTATGGAGTTAAATGCTGAGCTGTAGTCGATGAACAGCATTCTCACATAGGTATTCCTCTTGTCCAGATAGGTTAGGGCAGTGTGATTGCGTTGTCTGTGGACCTATTGGGGCGGTAAGCAAATTGGAGTGGGTCTAGGGTGTCAGGTAGGGTGGAGGTGATATGGTCCTTGACTAGTCTCTCAAAGCACTTCATGATGACGGAAGTGAGTGCTACGCGGCGATAGTCATTTAGCTCAGTTACCTTTGCTTTCTTGGGAACAGGAACAATGGTGGCCCTCTTGAAGCATGTGGGAACAGCAGACTGGGATAAGGATTGATTGAATATGTCCGTAAACACACCAGCGAGCTGGTCTGCGCATGCTCTGAGGACGCGGCTGGGGATGCCGTCTGGGCCGGCAGCCTTGCGAAGATTAACACGTTTAAATGTTTTACTCACGTTGGCTGCAGTGAAGGAGAGCCCGCAGGTTTTGGTAGCGGGCCGTTCAAATTATGTTAAGGTAGTATGTCTGTGTTCTTTCTTTGTAGTAAAATCAAAGTATGGGACCTGCAAGCTGCTCTGGACCCTCGTGCCCCTGCCAGCACCCTCTGTCTGCGCACACTGGTGGTGAGTCTAGCCTGGATCTAGAACATGGCAATTGTGGCAATGATTATAAGGATAGTTATTGTAGATGATACTGATGAATGTTGTTTTTCAGGAGCATTCTGGGCGTGTATTCCGACTACAGTTTGATGAGTTCCAGATCATCAGCAGTTCCCATGACGACACCATCCTCATCTGGGATTTCCTGAACGTGTCGACCAATGGACAGACTGAGGGCCGGTCGCCCTCTCGCACGTATACATACATCTCCAGATAGCAGGTATTCATGACTTGCACACATTCAGTAGAGTACACACCTGCATACACTCACTAGAACTAACACAAACTGGAGATGAAAACAAAACATTTGTGATTTTTATTTTTATTAACAAGATTTGGATCTGATTCAAAATGTGGCATTTCAATAGATGTCTAGTATGCACGCTTATGTCTTACTTTATTTGGCTGGATATGTTAAAAAATAATCTGAAATGTAATAGATTAATCTATTGGCCCTAGCAACCATCAACKAATCGATTTTTAAAAACTTGAACTCATCCCCAACACGCATGTTGTCCTACAGACATGTAAATGAAGTGACACCAACAGGATCAATAGTGCAAATGGGGTGCACAYGCAAAAAAATACAAGTTGCCTTTTCTGAGTGTCTTATTTGTTGACACTCATCAATATGCCATTGCCAGTAGCAGCAGGATGAACTGCAGATATTTCAGATGGGTGCGATGCAAGACGTAAAAAAATATCTGTGCATGATAGCTGTGGGTCCATACCAGCCTCTCAATTTGTATTATTTCCGTAAAAGCCAATTTATACTTGATCCGAAAAGGGGATCGGAGGCTTCGTATGGAGGGTGTGATGCAATTGCGGAACATGCAGAGACCAAAGCCTTTAAGTCTGCTCTATATTTCTGTTTACTTTATACGTTGATGACTCTACCTTTTTAAGGCAGCCATCCTATTTATTCTATTGATCTTCTTTGGGTAAGCTCTGCAGCTCATGTACAACTCCAAAATGTTTTGCTTGGTGGCGGGACTACTGACCTAAATCTAATACACCTACAAGAATACATGAATAGTGTGCTGAGTGTGTGCGTCTCTCTCTGCAGGGCAGGCCCGGTGGCGTGTGTGTGTGTGTCCGAGGACAGTCCTGATTGCCAAGTCAATGTGTCAGGGTCAGAGGTCAAGGAAAGGACCCACCCTCCCTTCCCCGTTCCTCCATCATTCTTTTTGCACCATCTCTGTCGTCCTCCTGGTGTTCATGTGGAGGGGTCATCCATCCCCATTCGGCCATTCAGTGCTCAAACACACTTCCCCTTACCCCCCACACAAACACACATACTCTCACACACAGAGCGGAGTCTATTAGGTCACACTCTAAGCCCCACCTCCCCTTACTCTGCTCCCTCAAGACAGAGGCCTGGACATGAAGGAATCTGAACTGAATGGCTGGAGGAATGGAGAAAGAGGGCTGGAGACGGCCTGTTAAAGATGCCCTGGGGAGGAAAGGAAGGAGGCAGGGCCGGGGCTCAACTCTTCGCATCCAGACTGAGAGACAGATGCCTCAGGCCCGCCCCTTTGGGCACCAAGGACATATCAATCTTGTTATTTTCTCATTTTGTTTGGTGGAAGAAAGAAAAAAGACTGGAAGAGAGAATGCTGACGTGTACATTACTTTACTGCATGGATGAATGATGGGACAACCGTGTGCTAGTGACCTATTTGTTTTTCTTACTTTTTATTTGGGACTTTTAATTTAACTTTCTTTGTTACATTGTACTAAGAATTGTAGTTTCTCTTTCCAAACCCCTCTCAAATTAACCCTCTCATATCCCTAGTTCTCTACCTTGCGTCCCTCTTTCACTTTCTCTCCCTGTCTTGTTCTGTCCTCTTGCTGTCTGCCTGTCTAGGTTCTGAATGACCCCTAACTGAGCGGACATTAGTTGTAAACAGCATTGTCTCGTCTAAAATGGTGTTGTATATTGAAATGATTTTTTTAAAGAAAGAAAAACCATTAATACAAATAAAGTACTTGACTGTGAAGGAGTGTAAACCAGCGTGTATGAGCAGTGTTTGTTCAATATCATGTAATTATGCCATCGGTACTGTATGTACAGACCAAACCACGACTCTGACCTCATTGTTAGTCTATTTAAAAGAATCCTGATAAAGTCCTGGTCTGAGAATGACCGAAGCAGGACTTGTGTGTAGCATTTTGAGTTTAATGAGTGTGCCTCTGGAAATTGGCCAGAAACTAGTGAATTGAGGATATATTTTATTAACTCTGAATTGGTGTGTGTAGTGCAGTGTTTCCCAAACTCGGTCCTGGGGACCCAGGGGGTGCACGTTTTGGTTTTTGCCCTAGCGCTACACCTCTGATTTAAGTAAAGCTTTTAGATGAGTTGATTATTTGAATTGGCTGTGTAGTGCTAGGGCAAAAACCGAAACGTGCACCCCTTGGTATCCCCAGGACCGAGTTTGTGAAACACTGGTGTAGTGTATCGAGGGGAAAATCATTGGTTAGTCTGCAGACGGGGAATTCTGGAGCACAAAAAGGTGATCAGGAATGCACTGGAACCCACATTCCTCTACACATCCAGCCCATTCTCTGCCTTGCACACATTGAGGTGGTTCGATTAATCTCGCCCGGGCGTGTTTTCTCACATGCAAAAGTGATTGCTTTTGAGCTTTATCTGCCATTGAAAACTAGTTAAATTCAAACMTAAATTTTATGGGAAATAAATGTATGTTTCTAGACGATGCACCATGCTGACCGAGTGGCACAGATTACTGTTCCATTTGAGAAGGGAGCTCCTCCCGCCCCACTTTCGCCCAATGACGTAACGGCCTTAGCCTGTTGCTCCGCATAATCGAATCCTCCCATTCTCTCAAGGAAATGTTCTAGTCAGTTGCATATTAGAATGCATTCAACTGAAATTGGTCTTCTGCATTTATCACGACCCCTCTGAATCAGAGAGGTGCAGTGGGCTGCCTTAATCAATGTCATCGGTGCCCAGGGAGCAGTTGTTGGGGGTAAACTGCCTTGCTCAAGGGCAGAACGTCAGAGTTTTCCACCTTGGGAATTCGAACCAGTGATCTTTCGGTTACTGGCCCCATGCTCTTAACCACTAGGCTACCTGCCACAATGAGAGGCTGTACCTCTTGCCCCTCCCTCCTCAGTACTACAGGGCAGAAATTGAAGAGAACACAAGGGGGGTGGAATAAGTAGACCAGAGCAGGCTGTTTATTGGGCAGTTTCACACTGAAAAAAAATCCTGTCTAAATGGGACGTTCCCTCTCTCGCGTGAGCATGCCAGAGATTATGGAGGAACTGTGAGCGAGGGAAAGCTCACTTACACAGACAYGAACCGTGATCATTTATACAACATCTTCATTTATCCACCATATTTGCCACAGGGCACACATGCCTGTGAGAGTCCCAGCTGCAGGAAATGATCATGATTATGGATGTGGCCCTCAATGAGGCCACCATCCAGTTATGGAAGGCTGCACTGCTCACAAGTAGATACATCTATAACACACTAATATGTTAGTGTATAGGTACTCTCTGTTTAAGCTCATTTCCCATTTATCAAGACTTTAGTAGTTGTCGACTAACCTGATCACCATTGATTCTACGTATTGGCAGGTGCATCCCATCYGAGAAAGTCTCCATAGGCTCAGCTCGTTTTCCAAAGGAAGAATCAATTGACTTAATCCTGTGGTTTGGAACATATTCTGTGTTCCGTGCAGATGCTCCCAGTGACCACCAAATGGAACTTGTATACTTTTTTTTATTTGTATGGAACACAGCAACAATGACTCCGAGCATGGTGCCAGCAATGTCTAGGTTATGAGTTGTCCACGGACCAATTTCAATTATTTTGGGGGGGAACTCAGGTCGGGGCTCCACTTACTGTTGAGAGATAGAATACACAAGGTGCAATCTAGAAATTTGGTTGTGCATCAGCAGTCACTCAATTAGCCCACGTCAGCTAAATGTTTTTAGATTGCTGGCAGCTAGACTAATTTACCAATCTAAACTAGTAAGCATGGTCGAACTACTGACCAGGGTGGGGCCTATTGATTATCAGATATAATTAAAAACTGCAAACATTTGCCTCTGCCCCATGACAAAATGAGTAGAATTGCATGAAATGAGTTATAAAATTGCCAAATGTTCTCTGCATCATGGCAAAATGTGTAGAATTGCAGCAAACTTGCTATAAACCTGCAACATTTTCTCTACTCCCCATGGCAAAATGTGTAGAATTGCAGGAAATTAATTTTAAAAACGTAAAATGTTTTCTCTGTCATGAGGTGGGCCACAAATGTCTTGCTCGCAAGCTGGGGTGTATGGATGTGGGTACGCAGATCCACAAGCCACTGCGACCCCTCATGATGAGATCTGTTTTTTTGTGGCCCCCACCCCCATCAAAGTTGACCATCCCTGACATAGACTGACCAGGTGAAAGCTTTGATCCCTTATTGATGTCACTTGTTAAATCCACTTCCATTGGTGTAGATGAAGGGGAGGAGATGGGTTTAATAAGGATTTTTAGGCCTTGAGACAATTGAGACATGGATTGTGTATGTGTGTCAAGAACTGCAACGCTGCTGGGTTTTTCACGCTCAACAGTTTCCCGTGTGTATCAAGAATGGTCCACCACCCAAATGACATCCAGCCAACTTGACACAACTGTGGGAAGCATTGGAGTCAACATGAGCCAGCATCTCTGTGGAACATATTCGATACCTTGTGAAGTCCATGCCCTGATGAATTGAGGCTGTTCTGAGGGCAAAGGGGAGTGCAACTCAATATTAGGAAGGTGTTCCTAATGTTTTGTTCACTCAGTGTATGTATTCAATTAAGGCAATACCATTGGTATAAAATAGCTGTCATACCATCAAGTTGAATAAATAATTGTAATAACGATAACGATTGTAATAAAATCCATTATATAATTTTTCAATTTCTTGTTAAATATTTTCCAATGAGTCAAACTGAAGATATTGTACTAACTACGTTACAGCAGCTTTCTGTATTGAGTGAATAGGCAGCAACAGTAGTTCCTGAATCAAATATGAAGAGAAACATACAAGAAATGTCTTGGGGAAACCATGACTGACCCTCTGTGTTGGCTACACATTATAGTCCAGTCGTCTTTGGTGGTTCTTGTGTTTGTTACTGAAAGGTTGACCATTCATCTTTGGGATGTTCAAAACATGAATATTTGGTATGGAATGTTATGGTTTTTGTCATCATTGGGATGTTCAAAACATGAATATTTGGTATTGAACTCCATGGTTCAGTTGTCTTTAGGATGTTCAAAACATGAATATTTGGTATTGAACTCTGGTTCAGTCGTCTTTGGTAGCACATCTTTAACCCCTGTGGTAGCAAACAGTGAATTTAGCTATCTTCTGTAGCCTAACTAGAATGGTTGGCACTGTAAATTGTAATTCAACAGACTTTGAAACAACATTGTGTCTTTGGAATGGGGAGGAAGAAGGCAAGGCCATTTTTCCCTGGTCACTTCCACAGCACCAACCACTGACATCATGTGGTCAGATTGTTTAAYTCCAAGTCTTTTGATGTACATTCTGTATACACCAATAAGCTCTTTACCTGGGCTCAGCCAAGCAAACTAACATTCTATTCACTGGGGGAAGGACAGTTGACTATCTAGGTGCTGTAGTTGCTGTTGGTCGGGTCCCTCTCACTCTCTTTTTCCTCTTGCTGACTGGTGAAGCGGAAGGGCTGCAGGTCCGGTTGCTCCCCGGGGGGCAGGCGCTTCATGAAGTGAACGTTCTGCTGGTTGGGCAGTGTCTGAGGGCCTCTCCTGGGGCGTCCCCTCTTGGTGAAGCCCACGTACCATCCCGTATAGCATGCTGACCTCAGAGCTGTGTAGTGGTTCTCCAATACCATCTCAATGAAGACACAGTCTGCACTGCGATTACTAGCCTTCTGGGAGACACACATACATGATCATGTCAATACAAGATGAAAGTGAATAACTCCAGGTTAAACTCCACATTGAAAGGAAAGTATAGCGAGTCAGAATAAAAAATTGTGTTTGTCTCACCTTCCCCACAAGCTTGCCTCGACGGTTCATGCACAGGTAGAAGTTGGTTTCTTTACCACGGATTCTCACCTGACTTCCAAAGGTATCAGCCTCCACAACAAGCTGGGCTTGGAAGGAGACAGAGGCCCAAAAAGACAGATTGTAAGAGGGCATAGAAATTGAGAATATACTGTAGGACGGGATGGGGGGATTGTTAAATGCAATTAGATCATTGATGTAGCCCAACAACATAATGCAGAGGTCAAACCCAATCCATAACATACATTTCTTCTCTATCTCCCTCTCACTACCTACCCCAAACCCCATCGATCCCCCTCCAACAAAGCAACAAAGCAGGGTAAATGGAAAACCGATGACCTTATCAATGGCGTATAGTGGGACTGAGTCTAACACACAGAAACTGCTGCTCCATCTTTTTCCTCTTTCTATTTCTCATGTTAGGGTCTGTTAATCAAATCAAATTGTATTTGTCACATGCGCCGAATACAACAGGTATTCACCTTACAGTGAAATGCTTACTTACAAGCCCTTAACCAACAATGCAGTTTTAAGAAAATACCAACAAAAACAAAAGTAAGAGATAAGAATAACAAATAATTAAAAATAAGAGTTAAATAAAAATTGTGGGGCTATATACAGGGGGTACCGGTGTCGAGGTAATTGAGGTAATATGTACATGTAGGTAGAGTTATTAAAGTGACTATGCATAGATAATAACTGAGCAGTAGCAGCAGTAGTAGCAGCATTGAAGAGGAGGGGGGGCAATGCAAGTAGTCTGGGTAACCATTTGATTAGCTGTTCAGGAGTCTTATGGCTTGGGGGTAGAAGCTGTTTAGAAGCCTCTTGGACCTAGACTTGGCGCTCCGGTACCACTTTCCGTGCTGTCATCAGTAGCCAAAGGGCTTGTCTGTCCATTTGATAGTTTATGAATTTGAGGGCCATGTACTGTAGGTATGATAACATACAGGGAATTACTGTTTGGTTCTAGCTGATTCTGATTTGTATTGGAGTGTTCTGTATATTCATGTGAATGTTAAATATGTTAATAGGAAGTACACTCCTAGGAGAAAAAAAAGGTGCTATCTAGAACCTAAAAGGGTTCTTCGGCTGTCCACATAGGAAAACCCTTAGAAGAACCCTTTTTGGTTCCAGGTAGAACCTTTTTGGGCTCCATGTAAGAACTCTTTCCACAGAGGGTTCTACATGGAACTACTCCAATGGGGACAGCCGAAGAACCCTTTTTTCTAAGCGTCTACTATTATATCTTACCATATTTATCCCCATCGTCTCCCTTGGCACTGATTCTCCTTCCCATCACCTGCACGTGTTTGCCGCTTGTCCTGCTGTACAGCTGGTACACTCTGTGCTGCCGACGGCTCATGGCGTCTCGACCTCGTGTCTGATTCTCCACGTATACGCTGAAATTAACATTGTCCACAGCTAATACCTGTACCACCACAAAACATACAGGCATGTGGTTAGAATGAGAGACTTTATCCAGAATTGGATATAAAAAAAACTAAATGGATACAATTCTATACACACATTTACCTGCAGGGGGCTGCAGACCACTAGTAAAGCCTGGACAGATCTGAGAGAAGGGGAGAATGGATCTGCCTTGAGATTACATGTGGTATTTTTCATCCCAAAAGAATACAAAAGCAGTCTGGCTGCCATGTCCCTGCCTCTTTTCTGCCTCCACCACCAATTTTAAACCAGTCTCTATGCCTCCCCAAAAATTATTTTTTAGATCAAACCCTCACAACAAGAGACAGTGGCCATGCTGTCTCTCTCTAGGGACGGCTGCTGAGCTCAGCTCATATCTATGGTGAGCTAACAGGATATCAATATTCACTAATCCATCCAGCAATCTATCTAAGCACTTCAAGTTCTTATCCTTCTCCGGCACACACAGCACATGCATAGATACATAGATTGCATTACAATGYTGAACTCCATCTTAAAATAGAGGGGGGAGAGCAGGAGAAACGTTACCAGTAGAGTGTTGGTTCAGCTTCCCAGTACCGTCTGGCTGTGTGCTCATTAGGAGACCCCTATACCCCCTGTGCTGTCCAGATGCCTGGAACACAGCCTACAGCTGGTGCAAACTGCACACAGATGTCTGCTGCTCCACTTCTGCTCCTCATCTACTTTTGTTCTATCTCCGTGTTACCTCTAAAAACCTGACCTCTTCTCTGTTTGAGAAGTGGAGAATAAGTTTGAGAGATACATGACCAAAATGGGGTTGACAGGGACACTTTACAGAGGGAAACGGGATCGTTTTTTAACAGTAAATGGAAGACTCGTTAACAAGTCTGATAGAATTGCTTTATGCTTGGTTAAAGCGGATTGGTGCCCAAATTTGGGGAAGAGGTAGTTACTGATTATCCACTTAACTAATCACAATCCTGTCAAACACCCAATCAAAGGCACTAATAAGGTACAGTCATACTGTATTCCTCTTGTTAATTCATAACCTGTTAGCAGACCTTTTGTCAGTGACAAACGGCTGGTCTTTCAGTCTGGGGAGAATAAAAAGAGGTTATGGGACATGGTTGAGTGACCAGAGGAGCAATGCTGCAGGAGCTGACATGATAGTTTTATAGGCTGTATGACCATGTGGAACAGCCTCAGAGGAATTGCACAGATAAAAAACACAAGATTCCACCACCACATGGTATTGGAAAAACAGAAGCATGCATATGCAATTTCTATACCATAGTTAGCTGTCCAGATATATATTTTTTTATTAATCAAATGTCTAAAGGAGAACGTGGACACTATCTGACGTGTCTAACACCACACCTGTTAACAGGTGCTGGAATGATAGTCAGAGCATGCATGAAGAGAAACACATGTGCACAGACACACATACACACACACCATTCATGTAACACGGGCTACTTGCACTCGTTTCACTCCAGAAAATCTTAAATTGCGCATCAAGGGTTACTGCGCATCAAGTGTTACTGCACATTTAACTTACAACACCACCAGTGTAGAGAGGAGGTAACTCATCTCTCATCCCGCGCAGTTACCCGTGCCAGGGAAAGTCGGGCACCGTCAGGATCTCTCAACTGGTACTGTCTGCAATCCGTTCGTTGGGGGAATGCAACAATTCCCGCGAGCATCAGCAGAGCACTCCGGGCACATCAGTTAGGATGCTGGCGGAGGGGAATGGGTTTTCTCTGGTATCGTATAGCCAAAATGTGAGCGAATACGCGCAGGGTATGTTCCGTTTGTCCAACACCTCATTTCGCCGAAATCATGACAGGTGTTGGGCAAGATCGCAGGTTTGCCTTTTTTTTTACTTGATCTGTTTCTAAAACTAGGTCTACAATGTTTATATAAGAAACATTTAAAATATGCTTAATTATTCCCATTGTCCATTAGTTTCCCTTGTCTTCTTTAATTTCTTCTGTAGGCTTTATTAATTTTCTTTTTCCGATAATCTATGTYAATTGATCAGTTATAGTCGTTCAGGGAAACATCCATTCCCAGTGTTACGGAAAGTCTGTATTTAGAGAGTGAGTGTGGGGCATGAGTGGAGTAGCGGCGGGGAAGGGGTAGGCGATACGCGGCTCGTATAATCCAAGTAATGATCTAGGTTGGTCCCACGGTAAACGAGACCGCTTGGCAGGGTCATAGAAATACCAAGTAGATCAAGGAGTCCACAAGCAAGGGCAATGCGACTTTCAGAGAACCCAGTGAGATAGCAGACTGTCCATTGATTGTGAGGGTGGGGTGAAAAGTGGTTTAGGCATCACACTGTGAACTGGACATCCTTTCCCCGCTAGACGTCCTTTTTCCAGTACGCTGTACTAAAATGTCTGTCAGCATAGACTGAGAAGACCAGCCCAATACAATGCAGACACCTTTACTTCAGGTGTTCTACAGGTGAAATGAGACACCTGCCTGGTGCCCTTCTAGCCTGGCTGACGCGCAGCCCACGTGACTAAACAGCGAGCTAGAGAGGCTGGTGTTAGCAAGACTAGTGCCCTTCCTCCATATAGTCTGGATGTTGTTTTGGTAGCCTACCTGACCAACCTTTCCCTCTCCTATAGACCTTAAAGATTTCCATATGTGTGTGTGAAGTGTGGTGATGACTGGAGAGTAAGCCTCCATTGCATTTGCACTACACAAACATGATGGGTACATTGAAGAACTGTTTATGGTTTGTCTTATTTCGTTTTAAGTTCCATTAAGATTATGAAATACATAATGGAAAAGGAAAGGGAATGGGAACATTGGAAATGAGGGAGGGAGGGAGGGTGGGTGTGYATAAGGTATGTAAGCAAAGAGTGGGATCCAAAATGAACATTTCTCAGGGATTTAACAACACCGCCAGATCCTCATTCACCACAGAACCGCAGACATATGGTCAGCCAACCATACTAACCCTATACACCCCCCCTCGTCTCTCTCTCCTCTCCCCAGTCTCTCTCTCTCTCTCTTCCTCTTTCTCTCCTTCTCTCTCTCTCTCTCTCTCTCTCTCTCTCTCACAACAGACAGACAGACAGACAGACAGACAGACAGACAGAGACCGATCGATCGATCGATCGATCGATCGATCGATCCATGTTTTTCCCCCCTCACTTTAAGGATGACGAACTCTCTTAGCTGGCATCTGAGGTAGAGGTCAGTTCAGGGTCAATAGAGTTTATGTTACACATTTCATTCTATCCAGAGTTTTTGAGTGTAAAATGAGTCAGTATGTCATGCACTCCCAGATCCATAATATTCAAATATTCAAATGTGTCTTGTCTGTAGGTGTCATTCCAACATATCCTTGTAATATTTATATTTTTATTTATTTAACCTTTATTTAACTAGGCAAGCCAATATCCAGTGCATGGTCTCATTTGGTTAGAATCTTAGGCATATTGGGTCCATAGGAGAAGCCATCTTGTTCTGCTGCAGTAGTGTAGACTATGCAGACTGCTTTATGGCAGATTTATGCCTTACCGAGCATTTTAGTCACAAAGCGGGCGGCTCCTTGTAGTGCACTCCAACATTCGACGTACTCCCGTGCCACAAGAAAATTGTAACGTGCCTTATCATTCCTTGCGTAGCTGTGGGAGCATTGTTGTGTTGGCAATGAATCTCGCTTGGTTCCTTGATCTGATCTATAGGCTATGCATCAAAGTAGCCTAGTTAGATAAGAAAATATAACCTCAGCTACTGTTCAAACAATAAACCAAACAGCATTGTAGCCTTATTAGAATCCTCCTCAAAAAACATTTAATTTAAATTTGAGTAATAACTAGTGATTCCAGGCTATTGGTAAAACCAGCTGCGAGATACAGATACCAAAACATGATGACATTCTATTTTTAACTGATATGGGAATGAATATATTCAAGCAGCATATCAAACTGAGATAAAGTTGTAGGTTACTCTGGCAAATATACAAATATTTGCCAGGGCATAATAGGCTATCTGATTATTTCACATGGCGATATGGGAAGCTAATCAACTTCAAAATCACTTCAACTTCAAGATTGCTGTCTTGGTTTAGCTTGGCATGATAGTGGAACTGACAGTGTTTTAAATACTTTGCAGTTAAGAAACAAACATAAAATCATAATATCAGTAAAAAAAAAAAATCCCAGTTTATGCTACAAAACCAACTTCATAAGAGGTTTTAAAATAGGTTCTATTTGACTCAACATTCCATGATGTACACTAAGGCATTGTTGGCAGAATAGATGGATGCATTTCAATGCATGATTAAATAATTAACCAATACATTTCTTGGTGGTCCAAAACATATTGCTCAGGTTGTAAATCACAGCTGGCCTGGTACATTGTTTGCTGCCTCCATTCAGGATGCACTGTTTCAGTTTCGGTTACTCAGTATTTTGGACGAATGTAACCAAGGCTAGAAATGTCAAATTCAATACAATCAAACTAGCAAGGGCAATGATCACAAGTCAGTCATAACGTGGCTAATATTCTAGCCTATCTCCTTTTTTTCTCTCTCTCGGAGGACCTGAGCCCTAGGACCATGCCTCAGGACTACCTGGCCTGATGACTCCTTGCTGTCCCCAGTCCACCTGGCCGTGCTGCTGCTCCAGTTTCAACTGTTTTGTCTGTGGCTATGGAACCCTGACCTGTTCACCTGACGTGCTACCTGTCCCAGACCTGCTGTTTTCAACTCTCTAGAGACAGCAGGAGTGGTAGAGATACTCTGAATGATTGGCTATGAAAAGCCAACTGACATTTTCTCCTGAGGTGCTGACCTGTTGCACCCTTGACAACCACTGTGATTATTATTATTTGACGCTGCTGGTCATCTATGAACATTTGAACATCTTGGCCATATTCTATTATAATCTCCACCCGGCACAGCCAGAAGAGGACTGGCCACCCCTCATACCTTGGTTCCTCTCTAGGTTTCTTCCTAGGTTCTGGCTTTTCTAGGGAGTTTTTCCTAGCCACCGTGCTTCTACACCTGCATTGCTTGCTGTTTGAGGTTTTAGGCTGGGTTTCTGTACAGCACTTTGTGGTATCAGCTGATGTAAGAAGGGCTTTATAAATACATTTGATTGATTATGTGTAGCACAAACTGTTCGGACGCTACAGACCATTATGTGAGAAGGCTAATTTTTGGGATGTCTCACAGTCTGACCAACACCGCTCTAGCTCTGTCAGTTTTCACCGCAGATGCGGAAGTGCGACATCGGTGGATGTGGTCTATTGAGATGCATCCAATGCAAAACAACACATATCTCTAGTTTAAATTGACAGATTTTTATGGGGATTTTTTTTATTATTCGATTTCCGAAATGGGAAGACGACCACAAGAAAATCTCTGCTATTTCCCCCTTGCAATAGCTAGGCTACAATATCACATCAAATTAATGTCCGTTGGGGTAGACCTAAACTGTCAAATTATATTTACTGTGCTTAGATGTTTGTCCTCGGGGCCTTTGTTTGCAAGTAAGTTTGGATGCAGTAGAGATGATCTGTGTAGATCAGATGTTATTTCTGATGGTGAACCCCTCAGATGAAATACATAGTTGTATGATTAACAGGGCTTGGTGGCATTAAGCCTATGTTCAGAAACCAAGACTACCCACCCAGTACCCACAGACTGAAGGACTTCTAGAGGCCTAAGCACTATTAATGTTATAAACCAAAATCAGGTTTGACCCTTTTGTAATTTTAATATGTTTCTCTATTAGGTGAACATATGCCATCTATTAGCCTATTTGCAGAAACAGTTATTTAGCCTTTTACCTTTGACTCAATAAGAACAAGGTTTCAGTTTCAGATGTAGGATGAGATATGGTTCTGAATAAAAAGCAGAATCAGATATACACCTCCATCGCCACTAGCCATAATATACCAATGAACTAGTGCATCAGTATAAGTGTGCTGTGAGAGACTCATGGTCTTAAAAGGTTCCATATGGGGCTGCTGGGCCTGTGACAGACTGAGCTGATACACAGTACTGGGCCTGGCACCACCAACACACTTTCTGTCTTCTTTCATTTGAGCTGTCATGCTTTACCTGACACCTGTGCTGTGATTGGATAACCTTTTGTCCCGGCGAACAAATGATACTTTTCACCTTTGCCTCGCCCTCCCTATGTCTGTCTCTGTGTGTGTTCAGTAGTAGTCTCACGCTCCAGACACTGTTATTTTTGTAAATGTTGAAATATGGATAAAAAAACAAAACAATGGAAAACTGGACCCATTTTAAACAAGCTCAATCTCCACAGTGCAAAGAAAGATGAATGCTCTTTTTTTTCTGTTACAGTGTATAAGCCATTGTTCTCCATTGTGTTACCTCAGAATAGTGTACATTATGCATATAATGTATGTCAGGCCGAGCACAGTATCTATCTCATAGAAGAGTTTTATGTTTTACATGTGTATGTTGGTATCTAGTAAGATGTCCATCTCATCTCAGTACATATGTTCAATATCAATATATACTGTATCAGCATACTCAGCAAGTCCCTGTGCCAGATAACTGTGTTTCAGGTTATTGTTGGGATACATGGGCAATTCTCTCTCTCTCTCTCTCTGTCTCTCTGTCTCTGTCTCTGTCTCACTCAATGTCTCAGACACGTGCACAAACAAACTGTCTTGGCTCATACTCTGTCTTTCCAGACTTTGAAGGGAGTTCAGACGTCTAATATAAGACAGGTCCCCACCAAAACAAAATATCAAACTTTGAGTTAGAATAAATAATATCTCTCCCACCCTTTCTTTCTGCCCCCCACTCCCATTTTTCTTTCTGTCCCCCACTCCCATTTCCCTTCTCTGTGTTATTTCTTTCTTGGCTGGAGGAGAAGTATGTGCACTTATTATGTGTTTTCCATGGTAGCCTTCCCTCTGGAATAGATTAGCAACAGAGAGTGAAAGGGTGAGCTGAAGTGACAGAGAGACATAATGAGGTATAAGGAGACTAGGGAGACATTGGGCTGAAAGAGATGAACTTATCTTACCTGACTATTCTGGTGGAATACTTCTCTATATTAACTGCCTAGTTTCAAACACACCTTCCTTGTACTTAGATACATCTATTGATTGGCTTTCTACTGACAATCTTTTAACATACCTGTCTTCCCTGCCATGTCCAACTCTTTCAACTCTTTCATTCTAGCTGGCTGTCATTATAACACACACAC